>NW_019214402.1:0-278524 GCF_002532875.2 Varroa jacobsoni | reverse complement strand
CGTATACGATTTCATTCTCCACTCCGCCTAACAAATTTTGGTCAGAATTCACGTGCTCGTTTACGAACGACTAAACAAGCTTCAGCTTTAGCACCATCTACTAGATCGGCATGAACGATTTGTATGTACGCTTGCTTTATTATGGGCATAATAGACGATTCTATAATAGAGGGACTCGTTTCATGGACGGTAGTATATATAAAGCTATTCGACTAGACAACCGCTGCGTATCACAGCATCACGTTCTTTTGAATAAAAGTTCCAGAGAACGGTTGTGTTATTATGGGAACGTTGCTAGAAGCAAGACGTGATTCAATACTCAATGTCATAAAAACCAACCGACGGCCAAAATGCTGTCGCAGCATTTAGTGATAGAAACACCCCAGCCTTTTAAAGATGCTCAACTTATATAGTTACAGAATATGAAGGAAACATTCTAGTAATCTTTCAGGTAAGGCAGACCTTTGTATGTCTAGATTGTGAGGCAATGTACGTTAGATACTTTTATTGGAAGTGGCACTAGCATAACGGGTAAGTATATATTCATGTAAAACATCATCATGCGGTACCACATGGACTTGGGCTCTCACTTTCTCCAAATTGAAATAACGAAAGCTGAATAAGTAATTGATTATTTGAAACAAAAACGTTCACGGATCTCTCTGGCTATGAGGATTGCTTCTGACCAAACTGTTATATAATAATAGTTTTTGGTTCAGATATAAATCAACTCGTCCGGAGTCTCTAAACATGACCTTCGTCATGACAGGCATTCCTCGTCCTAAGGCTGATCAATGAACTAAAATGTGCGAAATGTTTGTGCTGCTCGACAAACATTTTAATGGGATACGACGGTAAAAAGGTTTTTTGTTATTCGCAGTGATGTTAGTTTAGGTTACTAGGTCAGGCAGAACCTGAGCTACTCTGCAAGATATAAGGAGGTTTGCAGGCTAACGACCATAAAACTCCGAGACGAAATACGATCATTTTTAAGAGACAAAAAGCATCGAATAAAGGTTACACTAACAATGCCTAGAAAAGATTTTCCTCTAAATAGATTCCTTCCACTCACTTACTGGTTCTTTATGTAGCAACCTAATCCGATGCCTACCTATCTTATAACCCATGATCTCCCCTCAGCGGTTCGCGCTGGCTTCGTCCTAAGGCTAAACAAGTAGGTATGGAGAGGACGTGTTTCTTTCTACGTAGGTATATTTGTGTGCTACTGTGGCGCGTTGCAAGCTCCTTAAGGCCGAATTTGATGGGCACCTGCCCGCTGTTGCCACGTTTGTGTTCAGTATTGCCTCGTTAAGCATTACTCTAGAAAACTAGTTCCTAGGACGAAACGAATGAAAAGTATTTGTATCCGGTTTCGGCCCTAAATTACAAGCTCACAAAAACAGGACGACGGCACTATCACGGAATATTAAGTGCGTACCAGATCTGAGTAGTTAACTTCAATCCAGATATTATATACAATTAGTAAGGCTTGGTTTTTCTATAACGAAACGATTAGGGAGAAAGAAAAGATAATTACAATAAAATAAGCACACATATACACAGTAAAATCCTATTACTATCTCACACTAACGACCCCTTTATTATAGTGAACTTTGAACTGTGAATTAAACGACATTTACCTTTTGAAATTAGGGGCCGTTCGATTTTTGGCGTTACTTAGTTCATTTGGGCATGGGCACACAGAGCATACGCCTATGTTTAACATTGACTACGAGCGGGCTGAATCGCAAGACTCAATCAATGAACGTCCATGTTCCCCTTCGCGCGCGGACACTATTCATAAGCATTGACGTATTGGCAAACGACAAGAAAATCTGACATGAAAACTTAAATGTGATGTAAGCGTGCATAGATCAATACATCGAATTAAATTTTCTTACTCATGATTTCATTGTAAATATCTTGCTCGTTCGCTTCGAAATTGCACAGCGTCTCTTACGTACGTTCATATAGATAGTTTGCTATATACAAACGGGCAACGTTAAATACGCATTGTGCCGGCTTACGGAGTCCCACGGTCGTCTTTGGTAGTTATTCATTTACATTTATGTTCGGCGTAAAAGTGGGTAGACTATCATGTGCAATATTGAATTAACGAAAGCTGTAGGTGGTTACTATTTATGCTATTGCTGTCGCGGTGTAATTGGACATTGTTCATTGCGTTTGGCGCTGCCGTCTTTATCCTGTACATACATATCAATAAAGGGTACAACTATAGCAGACGAATATAAAATGTTTACCTGCTTATCTGGGCATCCAGAGGAAAAAAGAATGCTTGATCTTTACGCATACATACCCTTGTGATAGTATGCGATGGTACAACAAAAATAAATAATACAATTCTAATATATATAGTAGAAAGCAAACAGGCAAGTAATAATCGAAGCAGCAGCCATAATAGGGGGTGGATGGTAGGGGGCAACTAGTTCCAGCATCGGTGTATCGCCATATAACTGGCTACATATCACTAGATTGATGAGCGCTTATGCGCCCTTTCATTTCCGTCCGTTTGTTGTACGATATCGATGGTTGGTCACTACATGCGTAATTTTTATGTGCCTCAGTGTACCTGTCTGAAAATGTGGCGGGAAGGGCGTATTTTTTTCGCCGTCGTTACCCTGCTTGTGTGTCAGTTGTGTTGTTTTCAGTGGTTATCAGGGCGACTTCGTAGCACCGAAATATCTACTGGTCCTGTCATTGTCCTTATCGTTGCCGCTGCTGTTGTTACTGCTGCAAGAAGGCTCCATCATAACCGCAGCTGCAGGGAAGCAACAGACAGGCTAACAGCTGCCCGCGCCACTCGATGTTTTTCATCTTTTTCTACTTCTCCTAACTTTACAGAGCTAACTGTGCCCCCGAGTGTATATACATGTATATAACATAATCCGTTATCTGGTGGAGGGAAATCAAAGCTACTATTGTTGCTGCTGCGCTCTTTTTTATAAAAAGTGCTGTGAGTACGTGTTCCTAGGATGAGGTAGCGGCGTCATATCCGAAATAATCAGACCTTCCTTTCCCGTACGCATGATACGCGGTAGAACCAGATCAGCATCAGTAACTGCAGTGTCAATGAAAGACGTAACCAGTTGAAAACGGTCCTGCCGTCATCTGGGATAGTATTTAAGGCGCTACATTTACGCACTTGCCTGTGCCTAAGATAAAATAAACCCGCGCGTTTAGTGCGATTCTTCTAGCGGCGGCGACGACAGTGTCAAAATCCGAATGACAACGTATTTTTACTTTGTTTTTATCGCAGCATTTAATCTGCCTCTTGGTTTCACAATGTTTTGATATTATACGAGGCGAAATCAAGAAGGAGGACAAAAAGTAAGGATGCGTTGCTTCTCATAAATACGACTAGTAGCGAAGTGAGTACAGATGTGAGTTGATCGTTACAGGCTAGCTTGGGCAATGTAGAATATACACTTATACATGCATACATTGTTGGAACTTTTTTACAATTTATATCCCAGATTAGACATTTCGATCGTTACTTGTTTGATTATCGAACTTCGCTAATTGAGACCTGATATCAATATGACACCGTTCGACGACCGCTACTTTAGTCACTGTTGATGCAACCTTCTAGAGGATTCTTCCAAACGACGCTTTGGGGACGGTAACATAATTCTGGTCTGCCATAAGATATTATTAATAATCTTCTGTAGAGTTACTTTCGTTGACACCATCATCAACCGTTTTGTTTGTATCAATGAGCCGTGTATTCTATTGATACCTGTACTCATCAATGAAGCGTCAGCTGCTGTTTGCCTAATAAATCTCATTTTATACAACGACTACAAGGTAACCCAGATAGATACGTAGGGAAGGTTATAGTTGACTTCTGCTGAACTGACAAGGCACACTGTGAGAGTTGATCTTAACAACGACGACCGATAACTCCAAGGAAAAAATGTAATGATGATTCTAAGTTAGAAATGTTTTCTAGGTGCGGTTGACAATTTTTTAATCTAAGCAAAGTACACGAAATACTGAATAGTAGAATATTATTTAGTTTACTCATCTTTGATGTATAAGAATACACCAAAAAAAGTATATATATGATAAAACTAATAATAGTCACGTAGTCGCATGACCGCTAGGTTGTAGCAAGTTCAAAATTGAAATTCACGGCTTTCTACCTGAGTCAGCGTTAGCATCAGCATGTCGGGGTCTTACGCGAGGGCGCAAGGAAGTAGCAGCGTGCATGATGTTTATCATAGTTCTTTCGGCATCTAACAAAAATACTCCCCTCGCTAGACCAATGAAGGCGCTTGTCCTTACATAACTTGTAGCGGGAAATTGATTGTCTACTTCAGCGAACCTTTGCTCGCGTTGAGTAAGGCACTAGGAGAAGGCGTAGACTAGCGGCAATCCAAAGCAGAATCTTAGATCCTGGATGACAACCAGACAACTGAATAATAACAACAATATAACATTAAGTTATGCCACTAGTGCGTAAATATCGTAACTTCTGGCTCCTTATTATAGCCAGCGCCAACTTCAGTGGCAGAGAGGTTCTGTACGACTGTCGAAAAATTCGCGTTTATGGGACAGTTTTATTTTATTTTTTTGTCAATATTAACACTTCAGAAAAACTCTGCAGCAAAATGGGGATAAATTTCGACTATTTTCGGAAAACAAGGATCAATAATATCCACAATTGATAAACAGATCCGGTGACCTTATACTGAGAACCAAAGTATTAGATGACATGTTGAACCCATACATATACAGAACGTATGACCATATGCACACCAATCTAGCGCCCTACCCAAGCTGCTATTACATGTTACATATATCATAGGATTTATCATTAGTTTTAGGCCATCGTAAGGGGGAACCTACGCGTTTTATATGGAAACACGAATGCCTAATACCAAAAATCAATAGCGGCCTTCCCGAAATAAATATACGTATAGCTTTATTTGGAAAGTGCCAGGTAGAGTAATACTAGTTATGTGCAGATGCTATCAGACTATTTAGAGTAAGCAACAACAAAGTAGTCGATATAATAAACTTATTTAGTGACACGTTTCCGTTATCGTGATCATCATTACGTTTATTATTATTCCTGTACCCATCTATAAATAATGTCGCCCTTTAGTAAAGGTGTCAACCTAATCTGCGTTCTTTTGTCTGACAATTGTACCGTCCAAGACAAAGGTTCTCAGATAAGACCTCACTATAATCATGCTTCTACCAACATGCCAATTCTATACGGATAGAGTAACTCTTGCAGAGAGGTCTGCGCTGCCGCACCCGGTTTATACCCAGTCAAGACCCATGCGATAATGATTTGAATGTTACTAAATTCGCCAGCAATTAGCTAGCGAGGGTAAAAGATAAAATACAGGAAGCAGACTGACAGTGGTATAAGTGACAAAAAAAATACCTTTGATTAGATTGCAGTATAATACTGGTGTGTAGGTAGGCAGCTATGCTTATCATAAGAATGATAGTTCCATTTCAACATAATAAAATTCTATATACGATGATTCAAAGTTTTGCATGATTTTTGCGTTATTGAAATAATAAGTAGCCATTTGTAATCTTTCAAATAAACCTTGAGACTTCTGGATCTTTTCATGTTTGCCAATGACGAAGATCGTAGATAAAAGTAGTCACGAATACACAAACAGGAGTTCTATATTGTGGCCGCTGTAAAATGACCTGTCTGATGTGATAATGAGTTATGGAACGACTGACTATATTCTCTGCACAACGCCCATTTTCAAACGAGCCCTTAGAGCTAAAATGACGATGGGAGAATGCTTACCTCAGGAATACGTTGCGAAGTACTCTTATCCTTGTTATATATGGAAAGATGATTGGAAAGCTATTACTAAACGTCAAGGGCGAATATAAGGATAAATTACGTAGAGCAAATGTACTTACGAGAGCCAATTGACCCTTGGAACTAAATCGATGATGAACATGCTCGAGTTGCGTATGTTGATCGTAGCTCTTCTCAGTCCCCGTGTGTATAAACATCCGGAACACCGTTATTGAAAAATAGCTAATTGAAAATAACAAGGATCATTTTAGTCTAACACAACCGCGTTCTACAGCTACATTTTGATTCCGCAAATAAGCGTGTACAAAATGTTTTCAATTAATGTTAGTTGTCATCATATCGTTAGTAGAGCCAATTTGTGTAGTAGATCTCCAAAGCAATCTATTGTCTACTCCACGTTTTATACTTATTGGTTCGATAAACAAATGTTCCATGTTCTACTTGCGATGCTGCTGCTGCTGCTGCTAACCATCGCTTCGAACGAGTCTTCTTTGCCCCCTAGGACTACGCACAGAGCGTTTATCTGATAAGGCTCCTTTAGTTTTGTGCACACTAGACATCGTACTCAATACCACGCATTATAAGAAACCTGCTAATTGGCTGAAGAACGGCGCATGCTTTCAAACTTTAGACCTCTATGATTCGAGTTGTACCTCTGATATCGTCGTTAGGCATTCCATCAGACGGCTGGCTCCCAGCAAAAAACAAAGTGTGTTTACGCCCAGGTTCGAACCCAGACCACGACGCGTCGCTGAAATTTGTCGCTACTACGAGAATTGATTATATCTAGAAGGGCTCGTAGGTGGATGTGTTGGACGTAGCTGCATTATGGGCTCATGTACGTGCACCACTTGTCATCCATTTGCTACGCGTTGCGCAGATAACACAGTAAGGTATGTCTTGTCTGTTGTTCCGACCAAACGTACTACTTGCCTGCGGATACGCTAACGCCCAATCGATCGATCAATCAACTCACCGTTAGTTTCGTCTTCGTAGTGACAGGCGATCGACAATAAGCTAGATACGTTTTTCGTTCTTAAGGAAACCGAGGTTTTTTTGAAACCAGCTACTTTTCCATGCATCAACGATCTCATTGCTCTCTTCCCGTATCATTTCTCAGATAACTGCGTGATAAATGTGTATACCTTCCTAACAGATGCATACCTTCAAAGATTTTGTTGTGTACTCTCAGATTTCGCTCGATAGACCAGCTCAATGAAAACTGTGATCTATCCTTTTACAAAGATGGCAACGCTTAGGTATTTCTAGAATGCTTTGGTCATTAAAGGTTTCCCTATCTATCGAAGCTCGCTAAATTTCATAAATTATTGGATAGCAAGAAATATCCCTCTGAGATGAAAGGGGTTGCCGAGGGTTCGTACGCAAATACACAGAAAACGTTTTATATTCGCCCAAAAGTGAGGCGGCATGCGAAATGGTAAGCACGTTACTTTACTTCTCCTTGCTTTTTGAACGATATACGTTTCACTTCGGAAGCGGCCTTCCGGCTTGTCTGCGTACCTAGTTAACACGTCGTCTGCCTTCGCCCTCGTGAGTTGTTGCGGATCTACCCGTTTCGTAAGGTGCCATTTCAAGCGTACTACACCGCACTATGGTGCTGTAGTTCTCGTCTTCAACAATTGTCGTTGTTATTGTTTGTTTAGACTAATGCGGAAGCCATCCCTAGTTAGTTCTCCGTTATTGGGTTGTAGCCCCAAAAGACAAAACTGGTTCTGTTTGCACTCATATACATAGATATGCATGCACGACCATGTGTACATTTTTACACTAAATGGCTCCAGACAGGAGCGCTTTGTTTGGGTGTATTTTTGTGTTTGTGCGGTACAAGGCGCGCTAGTTCTAGTTTTGTCGACTGCTCGCGCGATTGTCGGCTTCTGTACGCGATCTAGTAATGGCAGAGTTATTCTACATAAGATGTCCGTTTTTTGGTCAACAAATAACGGTGCCGCCATTATGGTAGTGATCGTTTATTCTAAACATAACAGTGGCAATAGTTTTACTGATGGTCGAAATACAAGACTAAGCCAGGCGCAGTTGGCGAGACTAAAACTACAGTTGGCCAATACGGCAAACATCTGCTATTATAACGTGGCTTATAATATCTACTGTTGTTCCGGCTGTCTCTAGTCGCACAGGTTCTTAACTCTGCTATAGGTTGATAGGCAGAACTAAACAGATAAACGCTACTAATGACAGGAAGAGCAATGCTAGTAGCGCGGATCATTTTTTGTATGATTCGATTATGTCGCACAGGGGCCTCAGCTTCCTGTGACTTGCGAATCGTGGCTCGTCATGTACATAAAATATTTATTTATGATATACTGCCAACGATTAAGCAACACTCAAATCGGAACTAACCGGTAGCCGTCGCCCCAGTTATAGCAAGTGGATGATAGCAGAGAAACAAATCTGCCCGTGATTCAGGCAGACCCCATTGATAAAGGCGATAGCAGACGAAGCAATCAGCTCTCGATGTAGCGCTTGAAATTATCATTACTTTTCTCGCGCCCCCCATCGGCAACAGCGGCTATTGGGCCGCTAGCCGTGGAATCCGTACTGACACCCCAGTAAGACGATATTGAATATCGGGAACATCTGCATTAGCTGCTCCTTCTCGCATTCAGCAGAGTGAAGCCGTCGGTTCGATCAATTTACTCAGCATCCGTCAGCACAATCTACAGGTTTTTTTTTTAGCCTGCCAGAAGTACCAGTAACCTAAACAGGATTAGTTGCAGTGGTTGTGCGTCAGCAAAATTGAACTTGGTCGGAAAACGCATCGAGAAAAAAGCGATAGTAAGACGACGATTATCACAAGTAAACGAGGATTCGCAAAGGGGGTGATGGGAAGGAAAAATAGCCAAAAAGAAACGTGTGTCGATAGTGCAATCATGCGGTATATTGAAATGAAACAACAATCCAATAGCCAATAGTAACAAAGACGGTGACAATAGTAACCTTCGGCAACTTCACAGCAGAAGCTTTTGTGCGAAAATCTGCTAAAAAAGCAGAAGAAGAAGAAGAAGATCTATGAGAAGGGCGGCTAAAGCCGGTTAATGTTCGCCGCGTTTGCCGAATTGTTCACATAGATAAAGCAATAAAACTGCAAGAGTTTTAAGCTAAGAGGTGTCTGAGATCGGCTGTAGATATATATATATGTATAATTGTAACTAAGCGAAAGTATAATACGACGCTATTCAAGTAAATGTCTGTCGCGGTCCTTTATAAAACATTGAGAAAGGGCGAATTCTTGTTTATATATATGTGTATTACATGTTGCTTAAGATTGGAATACATGTTACGTACAATTCAAGCTATCTCGACCGTTACATTTATGTCATTAACCCGCACTTTTTAAAAACTGTCTTCGCTCATTCCGTTGTAATCTTGCGATAATCGTAATGCTTTCGTTGCAATCATATTGTTATCTTACTGCATTATCTTTCTAAGGTCCTTGCATTCCATACGTTTTCCTATTGCGCTTTGTCCTTTATTTTTCCATTTGGCTGTAGTAACGCATTTGCTTAATTACGAGATCGACTTAAGTCTATATCTATTTAAGATTAGCAATTCTCAACTGTGTTCGTAGATATTGAAGTTAATAACGGGCCTCACCGAAAATACAAAACTTGATACCAGTATCTTTGAGTGAATAACATTAACTTCACAGAGATAAAATGTTCGAACTTTTTCTTCATTTACATGCATCTGGTTGTCTATTAGACCGAAACACAATTTTCAGAAATGACCCTTGACCTTTCGTGCTACGATTTCCCTCATATTTATACTGGAAACAGCGCTAAAGGAGCAGCTTCTCTAAAAATAATCTCACTTTATTTTAGGAAGAGAATAGTACTTAACTAAAAGGGAAAGTCAGTTTAGAAATTTAGGAAGGTATCGAATTATATACGTAGAGGCGTTCCGGCAGGCCCATAGGGAAATAGTGATTGTTTTGTGGTACTTATCAAATTGTCAACGTGATTCCAGGTGTGATATTGAGGCCGCCAGTTGATAGAAGCTAACCGTATTGTAAGATTGCCTTTTCCCCATGGTTAGTTTCTTCAAGATTTATAATACTTCATACTCAACACTTTCGTTTAAAACTAAAGCCAACTCAACGAACAATAGCCTGGCCATCAACATATAATCACACAATATTTATAAATAGAAGCTAATGAAATGAAACAAAAACTGTAGGTTTTTATGAGTTAAACAAAAACTATTACATCGCTGATAATCTTAGCTCGGCCATAGATAGAGGCCTGGTAGACAACAAGAAAAATGATAGCGGTAATTTTTGCTTACCTTAAGAATAATAATGGCTTATTCGGGATTTTCCAAACAAATCAGAGGATGTTACCTAAGATGTACAGCGCACTCAGTGAGTATAAAACGCTGGTGGGTATCATTTAGCTCTACAGCAGACTCCGGATCGGGCCAAGTGACTGAGATTCTATAAGGAGATAGGTGGTGTGGGCATGATCAAGCAGAAAATTCAGCAAAAACGCTCGAATATTGTTGTTGTACAGAAAAGTGCAAAGCCATAAAAGGGTACCTATTTATCTTACATGTTGTCGTTGATCAAGCTTACCAAGCACGTTTTTATTCTTGATTGCTACCTCTACATGCATACACTTTATCATACAATTGATGCGTAATTTGTTATTGATTGTCGAGATATCTGTACACATATTGCACGATGTATAGCTCCGAATTTGCGCTACATCGAGCATTTTTATAATCGACCAGATTTAGATCGGATGAAGTATTTTATAAAATATATTGCCATTGCTTTTATACTATTTGTGAGATTATACATCAGCTAGCTCAACTGAGCTCAAATGAGTGCTCTTTAGGTTAGATAAACTTTAAAATTCTGTGTTTTGATACTTATGGCGACGTCAAAAGCCAGCTTTGGTTGACTATTTATGATTTCAAAAAATTTATCAACCATTTTGCTGTAATTGCAAATACATCGCTAAGGGATTCATTTCCAGAAGGATAGGCTGTCTACAAAAGCAGAACCGCTATATCTTTTCGAGCTTCTGACTTAGATCTACGCCACAATGAACGAAATTACCCATTACAAAAAAAAAAAAGATTTTTCAATAAGCTATTTAAAACCACTGCGAAGATGACAGTCGGCTCATACTGACATTACATAGGGTTTGGAATGGTATGACTTAGCAAAAACGATCAGATCTATACATCTGCGAAAGAAACATCGAGGTGGTGCCAATTAACCACTATTGCATTATCTGATCAAAAAATAACATAGATAACCCCAGACGCGAAGCACATGTAATGCTTGTAATGTCACAGAACAGTAACCATACCTATATCTTGTTAAAAGCAGCTTCTACCTACGTCAGCCTAGGAGGTCTTTGTATATCGTAAAAAGAAAGTACGTTGTTTTGTGTAAAACTAACTAACTAACTAACGCCAAGAGCAGACGGCTTGCAGACGACGCCGGACGAACCGACTGCCATGTTCAAAAGTTGAATAAACCGTCACAGAAAACTGACTACACTATTAGATATGAATGCGTTAAAAGCGATCAGTCAGTAAAAATGTGCACAAGGGTTTGGCAATACCAAGCCAACAACAACAACTGAAATGGGAACAGCCCTGCGGTGCTGTAAACCTAAAAGTTAATCTGCTTGCGAATAGTTGTATTTCTCAATTCAAAAGATCCGACAATCTTAGGCGTTTCGGTTAGGCGTCACCTCTCCTTTAGAATATGTCAGTAATATACGAATGGGGAGTTTCCGCAGCTGGAAAATTCGAACCTACATATATATTGATTGAATTCAGTACATTCGACCAGGTAAGCACAGTCATATCAGTAGTTGTTTGCAAAGTTATACGTCTGTGTACCAAAAGGAAAACATAGATTTCTTTCCTGTTGCAGGTACACTCAATAGCTCGACTTTAACGTCCTACTTTCAGTTTGGGCATTAAACAAGTCAAAGGGAAATTATATTAATTTGGCGCTAATTCAAAATAATTATATAGAAATATAACATGGAAAGTTAATTGATTAATATTTAGTATGTCGAACGCAAGCATTTACAGATCTGGGGGTCATCGCAGGGCAGTTATTGAAGCGTAGAATGTTCGTACAGAAACACCAGGAGGGTCATGGTGAGCAACTGTAGTCAACTTCTAACAAATTTGGGAAATATATTAGGCCGTTATAAGCGGACCTAGTAGATTTTGAAACTGAGTAACTTGTAAGCTACGTGCCGCTAGCATAAAATTTGGGTAGAACTCAGTCTTCTAAAAACTTTAAGAACCCCAAAAATCAAAAGGCTTTTCTGCAGAAAAAAGAGTTTAGAAGAAAGAATATTTTCTACCTTGACGAATCAATGCTCAGTGGTAAAGCTTCTCGAAGACGAAGTGTTGGGGAAATTCTCTAAAAATTAGTTAAGACAGACATCAATATAAAATATATTAAGCGAAATCACAGTGCCATCTTTATTGACTGTATACCCTTTCTATTAGAATAAGGTGCATATTTCTTGTTACTTTATAAATTCTTAGGTGAAAAGTTCCTCTTAATTTAATTTAAAAATTATAGAAATTGTCACAAATTTTTTCATGTTAACCTGTATATAGGCATGTGAAAGAAAATAACGAGCTAATTTTCGGAAACATCATTTTTATTATACAGGCTACAGGTGAGTGCTACAGGTGTATAGACAGTGCAACCTAATAACAATAATTTTTAACCAATAAGAATACGGTGCCTGCCGCTACAGAAAAGGAAACATATCCTCAGCAAGTTTGCTGCAAAATACTTACGTTGTATAGTCAATGGGTATGAGTATCCATCTTGTTTTTTTCTTTTTTAATATTTGACCATAGACACGTATTAGCGCTCGATGGATACCAACAGACTCTTACTTGCGAGATCGAAACGATCTCCGACTCATATTCGTACGGTTACGTGGTCTTGTCCTTATATCATACTCCCTAACGGTCGTCTTACGAAGAAGTAAACACAAATGCTTATCACGATTATACATAATAGCAATATTCAGATTTCAAAATCGAAGTACATTTAAAGAACGCTAACGTACAGCATTTATCGATGCTGAAGCAGGCCAAAATGTACCTGCTTATGGTAAGTGTTTGTTTGTGTTTTAAGTGAAAAGTGCTCAAGTGCTGCAATTTTATTGTTGCCTGGTCGTGGTCACGGTAGAGCAAGATCGTCTATAGGTGCGAATACATCCAGTAAAAGAGTAACATGGAATACATGCAGGTAATAATGGAAAAATTAGACGCATCGGTACCAAATTCCAGAGAAACAAAACGACTCAGCGGTTATTTTTAGCGATTTTTTTAAAATTTCGTTTAGTGACATCTATAAAGCGTTTCTGTAGGCATGGAAAGTTAGTAAAATCTAAAAATTGCTTTAAAAATGTGTAAAAAAAAACGATGCATTTCAACAGGCAGGTAGCAACAACTTACTTGTAATATAATGTAGTATTATTCCATAATGTAATTACGCTTGGAATAGGTAGGACTCATTCCCTACCGTATACAAAACCATGAGTACTCTTAATCGTGTCGAATTTTCGGCCATGTCAATTATTCTTTGTTGTTGTCCCGTTAGATGCTACAGAAGGGAATAGCTTCATCGTAGGCCAAACGCAACCGTGTCAACAACGACCCCATTCAATCATTTGTCACATTCAGCTCATGCAAAGCTGCAGTTGATTGCCAGGATACATATCGATAATAGATAAGTAAACAAAGAATTGGATAAACAGCAGGTTTACAGTTGTCCCTAGTCATTTGTATACAACCTCGCTGTTGGATACGCACATCTTGAAAACGCGTCCTACTGACGATCAGACAATAGTCAGAAGGTAAATCGTCGGGTGGTGAGCTTAGCCCTAGCGAATAGTTTGCCTCAGCAACCAAAGCTTAATCCGCGGGTCTGGCTTCTATTTTCGAAAGCTCTACGTGCCCATCGAGTCGGTTCGGCTCTTCAGCCGTTTGGAAATTTCACATCTCTGAGCTCAACAAATTGGAGCAACAACTGAAGCGTGATTATTGTGAGCATCATACTGGAGTACACACTCCATTTGTCTGGTTTGGCTTTTGCATAATCCAAAGACATAGTTTGGCTTAAGTCGATTGTCGGTCTCCTGACGTGACCGTCAGAGCGCGCCACACTGCGGAAGCGCGAACGTACTAGGTCAAAAATTTTGCGCAATTTCGAAAATCTGCGCGTCTGTAAAGTGCGGCGAAGTTTAAGCACGAGAGTGTAAATCGTCCTATCCACTACCTGCACAGTCAATAGGCCAACGATAATGGCAACGTTGACATGAAAATGGTAATTCATCAAAATAAATTCTTTCCTGTCCGCTTCTCTCTATAGGGGTCTCGACAATTTCTCCGACGTTGAATTGTGTACTAGGTTAAATGAAAAAGACCTATCACCCGATACGAATAAGGTCTACTTTATTTAATATCTATTTAGTTCAAATAGTGTTTTTTGCGATAGCATTGTTGCCGTTTGATATAGCATAGAATGGTCGAGACGCCTCAATGTAGAATCTACCCTTGCTGTGGTGATCGTCGACAGGCACCATGCGCGTCGGCAATATCGCTGAGTATTGTCCAGTTATTTTTTTTCAGAAGTCCTGCTGATACTAAAATTCATATTACCTGCCTTAGGGGACATAGAGCTGTATAAGATACTGTTTATTTGAGCGTTTTAGTTTTTTGCCGCTGCTTTCCAATTATCCGACAGGTTTATGCCGTATCACACTCGTGCGTTTCTCAGCATTAGCTGTTAATAAGCTCACTGCATTGGCCCCGTTAAACAATACAAATGAAATCACATCAAAACATGTTGTAACCCTTATGTGCTGGGCGGATATCGTGGAATACGTTAATCTCATCGATTCTGTAGTTTCCTCCGCCTTCGCACGCTGCACTGATCGAAAGGATTTGGCCGCCTGAAAGAAATGCAGGTATGATCTTGATCGAGTTATATGAATTTTGAAAAGCCTATGTGAGCGATAACAGATAACTGTTCATTTACAAGCCTAAACATGCAACAATAAACGAGAATACTGGTCGCTAGCGAACGTTAGCGTCCTTGATCGTCTATACCATGTCGTAAGAGAATGAATACTCCAACACAATTGTACCTTCTGTGATAGGGTCAATTTCATTATGTCAGCTCATCATTTGGATCGTAGGTCTCTCATCGGTCTTGGGCCTAATTTCACACAGTACAAGAACGATGATAACTAAGCTACGAAGAAGGTAACAAAAGCACCGCAGTTTACATACGTCGAATCGAGGTACAATAATAGCAACAGACAAAGACTGAATACATATGTTTATTCAGAAATAACTTACAGCGGTAAACAGATTCTATGCTTGTTGCTCGATTAGATAAAAAACAAGAAACAAACATATATATATCTACATAAACGGGAAGTTCTCGGTTGAGGGATGCCGCGATTGCAGGTGTCGACGACTGCCTGGTTTTATGGCTGGCTCAATTAATCTAGGCCTCATCCTCGTCTTGGTCTAAGGCACTATCATATGCCCAATCATACTCCACACCTTCGGCTATTTGCTCCACTCGTACAGCTTGTAGACCTCGCTCCGCCGGTGTCTGGATGCCACTTGACGATTGAACACTTAATTATTAGTACGTATATGATCCTTATAATTTTCATGTGACTGATATGTAATGAATTACAATCATATGAAAGAGGTCGTAGATATGTAAATTCCTATAACAATTTTGTTCATAGGCTCACAGCTAAACGGAGGAGGCTGGATAGGATCATAGAACGGTACATCATTTACTATGCATATATTGACATCAATTAATCATTGTTCGTTCGATACTACCGCGTCGTTCAGCACTGTTGAAGTAATTGAGCTCGAGCCCGCTTCAAGGACAGCGTTACCCACCTCCCGCTCGATAATCATGGCCACGCCTTGCACAAACGCGTTGTACATAGCTGCGGTCAACACTAACAAAAGATACGTAATAGGCAACCACGATAGCACGGATAATACGATGTGTAAAAGACCTGATTTAGCTGAAAATTCGATCGAGAGAAAAAGAGATGCAAGCGGCTTTCAGATATATTATTGAAAACGGTAGCTTCAAATGCTTTGCTTGATATACATCAACATCGACAGGATAACACACTGTTGACGATGAATGAGTTAGCATGGTAACAGTCAATCGCCTATACTAAGACGATTTAACTTTTACAGATAAATTTTCAAGGGCAAAGCCCACCTGGCTGGCAGCTGTTGTCTGAATAACGATAGTAGCCTCGTCTGCACACGCAAACGCCTCGAACGCATGTTCCGTTAATACCATGGCAATAGTCTTTTGGTACGGGGAAGTCCAGTTTTGGTGGAAGACCAATTCGACAGGCAAAACCCAACACGAATGTGGCGTTTCCTGTGAAAAGAGCCGCTGTATCCCATCGTTCACTTCCCACTCGCACAGTTCGATTTGAGGCTCCAATCTGTGGCAATAGCAGGACTGCTGTCGCTATTGCCGCTGCTAGTGTCGAACAAGTAGGCCATAAATTGAATCCTTCTTGCTGCAGCACAGACATGCTTTGAGCGAACTGTGGTCGCCAAACACATCGTTTCTTCCATTCCGAGGTATGTTAACAAAAGCAATGGTGGTGTTCATTTGACAATGGGAGCTCAGGACTCAGGCGATTGGCACGTCGGAATGAACGGATGTCGCAATGGCCAACGCTTAGCTTGTGCAGGTAGCGGGCCGAAGTGATTCAAAGCTACCGACTGTCCCTAGCTTACCTGCCAACGGTTTTGAATAATTAGACAACGAGAAGCAATGATTAATGTAATTCGTAATTAAGGCAAGGACTAAATACATGAAAGAGTCACTCGTGGTTGAAAAATTCTTTGCATGTCATTTTACATCGTTGCTTTCTGCAAAAGATTACCTAGTTTAGCAGGTTACCCGACGACTGAAAGTATTCTAGGCAAATCGTCAGTGACAATAATATTGGTAGAACACACGCCAGTATCCGTACGAGAAAAACACCTACACATACATCTTGAACGTTAATACAGGACAGGTATATGTACCTGGCCATATATCGACCATCAACATCACGAATAAGTCGATCATTCTGTTCCATGTGAAACAGAATAGGTTCGTACAGACGCGCTTGTTGCCCGTAAGTACTAGAAGGATCAGATAAGTTGATGCTACAAGTTTTGTTCGTGGTACAGGAGGACCCGTGCGTTTTTACTTACATTTATATATGTGTAAATAAAGACGAATAGCTGATCCTAACAGACAATATTTACATGCCGTTCATGTGACGAAACAGCTAGTCACTCGTCATAGTTGTTAATTATATGTAGAAAGCGTTCGCATTTACCATCGTATCACCATTTACGACCCTATGTTACGGGCAATCTATGTCGTTATTGTGCAGGCAGTCAGAACACGTTGAATGCTTATGATTGATTCAATTTGTTTGTGTTTGTATATGGAAACATTTCGCATCCAAATTCTCAATCGATCACCCGGTTGACAATACAAAGCCTATTTGAGCACTAGAAATGATACCTAATGAGCAAGCTACTGGTACTAATATATACATGCATGGATTTTGAATTCGAGTAGCGATGATTCTTTTTTTTGTTGGTGGCTGGCTATTTCGTCGCAGGTTATTTTTACATATTGAGTTCTTGGTTATTTCAAAAAAAAAGTGGTGCTATTTTATCGATACCATAAAAAATATTCGACATCGTGGAAGACTAAAGTCACGACAAGAACCCTAAACAATTGCAATTATTATTATTATCTTCGTATTCCATTTGTCATGGCTCCAGTTATATGCGTAGCGTACAATTTTGGAGTCCCTCCGCGATCTTCCGCTGCTCTTTCTGTCAGTGGTCCACGCTCAGGTTCAGTTTGTGAACGTCGCAAGTCGCAAGCTGCAGTCAATATTTGCGGCTCTATAAAGGATACTTCTCGGAAAAATTTGGTGACTCTATTGGTCAACATAAACATTCCGAGTTTCCTAACTCTAATTTTGTACATTTAGTCGTAGAAAAAATGAAACGCTTTTCATATGTATATTTAACTGGAGCTGTTTAATCTCGAATAGCTCTCAAAGAGAAAGTCAAAATTAATGTTAAACTCATAGAAGGCCTATGAAGTAAGTTTCCAGTTTATGTTCCTATAAGTGTGCATACTTAGTACACCAACGAAATAATCGATGATCAGGCAGAACTCCATCTTGCCGGTACGAATAAACAACCTAATAATGTTACCCACGTTCCGTTTATGTTAAAGTTTGATAGTTTCACGCCCAGCAGCTTCCTGTGTGCCACAAAAAGCAAAATATAGAAAACGGTATTTTTTTTTCTGTGACCTTTTTTTTTTTACTCTGTTTAAAATGCTCTATTTTATCTACTTCGCGGTAACAACAATAATAATGGTCAGAATCACCGAGGGGGTCGGGCGTTGAGATAAGTAGAAATGGTAAATCCTCATGGGTAAACGTAAACACTGGTCCTTATCCGCCGTCGATTAATGCGTGTATATACGCGTTATGAAATATTCCAATCCAGTCGCGAAAAGTCGTGTGTCCTTTTTACTTGCTCGTGGTTACTGTTTTGTCTCTAGTCACGCACCTCTATACGCTCTGGGCTGCCTTTTCGAGCGATTCGGTGGTCGGTACTGAAGGATAGATATTGTAATGGCATTTTTTGAACGGTAAACTGATAGATGTTCACAGAAGCCGAAAAATGACAGCGCGTCGGTGAGTTTTCGACGCAGAGTAGTGCTGAATGTCAAACATACCCATGGGTTCGCGCATGAATTGAGATTAGGCACAAGCAGAAATAGTGTGATGAATATGGAGGGAACCTGGCCGGTCGATTCGAGATAGAGTTGGGCACAGCAGAAGGGTGTCCAACAGAGTACGAAGACAATCACCATAACCATTGTCATCCGTATCGGGTTCAGCTTTGTGTGACTCAATGATCGTTTTGAGATGATCCAAGAGAGATATGTATAGCACAAGGCCATCAGCGTCACAGGAATGAAAAGAACTGCTGTTATGAAGAATAGGACGTAACGAAAGCTAGTTATCGGCGGCTCGAAAGTCGCCCAGCAGTCGTGTGCCCCATTGGGCAGCTTCTGGAATGAAAATATGTACAGTTGTGGTGAAGCTAAGACAGCCGCTACCAGCCAGCTAACGCTTAGAATTGTTCTGACAACAACAATTGGCCTGTTTATGCCAGATCTGATGGCGAGGTATCGATCGACAGCCATTCCAGCTAACACGTACGTAGACAGATAGAGTACAAACACTTGGAGAAATTTCACAATCTTACAAGCGAAATTGCCGAGCGGGAACCTGAAATAGATATCCCACACGAGCTGAGGCGAGATGTTAAATATACCCACGAGGATGTCAGCAATCGAGAGGTGCAGCAGGAAGTAGTAGATTCGTGAGAGGTGGGCCGATTTCGGTTTGCTTTGAAGAACTAGGACGAGCACAACGATGTTGCCGGCCATCGTCAGGAACAACGCTACGCCTAACACTGCAACACGAACTGTCGCTATAAACTCGTCGCGAAAATCGGTAGCTGGTGGTTCTCGACTGGTCGTCTCAATCACTGTAAGAGGCGACGCGCTAGAAGTAATCGAACCCTGAAATAAAGATAAACAACGACAATAGGGTATCCGAAATGTTAACAGTTAACGTTTCGGATAATTATTAATTGTAAAGCAACGAAATCTTCGTATCCATCCGACAAGCGTATAACTATTTGCATTCCCCGGTATATTTGGAGGTGCATGACACTTCATCGATGTTTAGGTAATAAACGTTGAAAATGAAATTGATGATGTTATCATTTTTAAATATACCACCTGAGATCGTGTTGAAATACATGTAGCTGGAAATTTAATTTTCAAGTTATATTTGGCTTCGTATTTGTTACACAGCTAACCTACAATAACTTGTTGATTTATCTAAACTTAAGCTGGAAATCACCTAATCCTTAGCATCCAGTCTAAGAGAGTTGATACAAATTCATGAACGGAGTAATATTCTAATTTGGTGAAAAATAACATGATTTATTATAGTAAGAGCGTCGTTAACGGATCAGATTTATTATAACTATATGCTGGATGATCAGGGTGCTTCAGCTAAATACGTCGCTTTAGTCCTAGCACTTATCGTATGATCCCAGAGAAATCCGCTGAAAATCTAACGGTATCATCCTCGTTCTTGTTATGTTCTACTATAACTGCATTTATTATTAGTTGTTCCTTTTTGGTAGGTTTGTACACAATGCAATTTGTTAGGATTTGAGAAACGTACGTCAACAAAAAGCTTCAGATAGGATTCTATCGAAACTGTGTCATCGAGCTTAACTATAGATACGAGAAGTGCATCGGTGCGGAATTACGACATCCTAAAACCTCTATTTTATGCCATTATACTGTGTTTGCAAGGGATTTGAATGTTGCATTGTCTTATATCTCTGAAAATTGTCTTTTTCAGCAGAAAGATAAGCATGCCTTTACATTAGTAGTTGTACGGTTTATTATATTTAAGTACTATTTTTCGTGGAATAGAATATTTGTTCTTGTTAAATCTAATAGGTATAGTCATATATAGTAGGTCATAACCGCTGCTTCTTGTCTGCAATGCTTATGCAGTTTGCACCATTAGCTTTTGCCTGAACTTCGTCTGCTCCTGAAAGTTTTGCCAACGTAAATTTCAGTGATTTAGAAGAGCTCCCGTCCTTTTAGCCTTGACAATGACCCCTATTATATTTAGAGTAAAAGACATTTCCCACGGACTACACGCACAGGAAATGAAGCTTTTTTTTTAGTAGGGATTATTAGCTGTCTATATGAGCATTTAGTAGACTGCTTATCGCAAGGCGTTAAGGGTCAATTTTAAGAATGTATTAGGCGTGTTTACTCTATGGTTGTCCGTTCGGTAACCAGAGCAGCAAAAAAAACACTTTACCAGTTGTAGTTACGTGCCCTCCTCTTGCCAGTTTCAACTACGACAAGGTCGCCGGTAAATAGATGCGCTTTGCCCCAATCAAGAACTTGTTTATATTCACATTTGGCTATTGGTCTAGCGACAACTATTGTAATCATTTACTTCTGATTTTTACAAAATAGTTTTTCTTGTGACAACCCCAAATCCATATTATGCAAAGGTCTAGTTTAACAACTTGTGTGGGTGCGGGTAATTCTTGTCCGGTGAAATAAAATATGCACTTCTGCTACGACCTTATTTCCTGATATTTAATATAGCCGCTTATCAGTCTGTTCGAACTGCATCGAACCACCTTTGTATTTAAATTAACTCAGGATCAATTGACTCGAGAAATGAATAGATGCGTACGTACATTCTAAGACTGTTTTCGGAATTCTTTGAAGTACTGACGCGTGAGTTGTTCCGCGGAACGTCAAGAACAATACATCCGAGGCACGTGTTTCTTTGACCGGCGACGTATCACGCATTAGCTCGATTTCGTTTCAAAAGCGTGGGCTTGCCCTGTTTCCAAATCTGTCGTTTTATCCAGATTTAAACGTTTAATAATTGTCCTTTATCATGCTGAAATTCGTTCTGGTTGAGTAAGAACTTTTAGCAAAATTGTACCGCTTACGGAAGGAAAATCGGTACTCGCGCATAGTACAGTTGGAACTGAGGGAGCTGGTACAACTCGGCAGACCCCCCCCCCCCCAACCATGAATCGATATCTAACTTAGGTGACATATCTAAACAAGTGGCACCCAGGCTGTTCAAACACAAAAGTCGGCCACTGAGTGAAACTGGGTTATACCTCACTCGTCTGTGAGCCTTTGGCTTAATTTGTTGTAACGTACACCTTAACGCAGAAGAGAACTTCCCCAAATATGGGGTCTTCAGTACGATATTTTGTCCACCGGCTACTATAATTCAAATTTACTATGCTATTTCCGTGGTTTTCCACTTCACGCAGTTTAGATTGTGGGACCTTATGTGCAGGATCGGTTGTGTATACGTATACTTTTTAGTAAGCATGGGCGATCGTATACGGAGCTCAGAACAAAGCTAAATGCAAACAAGCTAAAACGGTACAATGAAAGGTAACAGGCTTTTTTGTTCTCTTTTAGGATTTCGATAATACTACATCATAGTTGCTTCGCGGGACTTTCACATGCTATCGCTATTGTGCAGTTCCAAGCTGCCAAGCGTGCTATACTGATAGGTAAAAATACGTCTATATGTTAGGAACGATATTTTTTTGGAGACAATGTCTACGTTGCAAAGTCTCATTCCTGATACTACACCGAAATGCTAAAATTTGCTCAGAAATCATTTGCGCGGTTCCTTGTGTGTCAAAAATAAGTTAAATCTGTGTGCTATGTACATCTGTGTGTTATTACAGTCACTGATGTTACCATCAGTGAATAAGCTAGATAGCGAAAGTCCGTAGCAGATGTTGTGAAGCAAATACTTCTTCGGAATCATTTTTTTGAGCAAAACATTACTTGCTAAATCATCTTTTTATGATTTAGCAAGTAAGGATACGTCTTTGAGTTTTGTGGTAGTTTACGTATCATGGGTATGATAGCTTCTGTGTAGTTACTATTGTTGGGATTAACTTCAATATTATCAGTGTATACACTGCATCACAATTGAAGAATTCATCGTACGGTCGTAGGAGATTCGGATTCCTTTAGTAAATGCTTGTATTTCTAAAGAAAATATTTTACGGATCCGTTACTGCCACCACGAAGACAAGGTATAAGTATTGTTCGAGATTTCTGTTGAATTCATGCATATCTCCTAAATAATTATCTTAAGTCAAAACAAACAGTTACCTAACCTGTAAGACGAACTATTTCTGACGGAGTACTGAGTATATGAGGTAATATTTATTAATGATAAGACGTAAAACAGTTCGCTTTAGCCGGCAGGATCTATACTACTACTAGCACTATAGCTAAATACGCTATCACTGCATGATCATAAGGAGATAACGATTACTTTAAGCTAATGAGAAGCATATTCTACAAATCTTTAACATGCGTTTTTCAGAAGCTTTTTAATTAAGACCAGGTTGTGTGCCAGTTCAAAGCCAATGATATGTATAGCTTTCGCTAAGAATCAACATCTAACGGATGATTTTTTCCATAAACTTTACCCGAACCATATTTCTAAATTTCAACTATCGTCCATTCGAAGTGCATCAAAGTAGGTTCAACTACGTATGATCAGTTTATTCAAGCAAAAGTACTGCATCTCTTAATAATCACTACTTCCTACAAGGCCGAATGCATTACGGTCCCGGCAAAGGACGGCCCATGGACATATTGTGACTAGCATCTATGTACTCTAAAAGCAGAAACTGCTCCTACTAAAGCACAGTAGGCTGGCTAAGAACTCGTCCGAGGCCTAATATCAGCTCATCGACCGTTCTGTCGTCTGTCGGTCGTCCGCGGTTCCCTTGATGGCATTACACTTTTGTGACAAGCTTTCAATAGAAAAAGGCAACTTGTTACTATCTCTACAAAGTATACTCTTGCGGTTCCAAGCAACTTTTGAAGCCAACAGTTTATTATATTGTCCAGGCCGGTTGAAAAAACCCAAACGCTAGAAAGCAGGTTATCTGGTCATTATACAAGGCATTACAGCTACAAATATCGCACCCCAATACTTTACCTTTTTAATTACTTTACCTCTATGAATGTCAATCATACAGATTGCTTCTATTAGTATTAAGGATATATATGTATATATATAACGGATGTTTAATAAACATTTTTTTAATTATTTCGTTTCTTTCTTGAATAATCGCAGTATTTGGTCGAAACACTGAAGTCGATTCTGGCGCGCTTTTTAAATGTCTGATATTATGGTAAACTTTTGTAATGTTTAGATTGTTCGCTTAATGGTTAGATTTGTGTGATTTGAGACCCTTTGTTAGGTCAGGTGCGAGACCAGACTGTGTCTTTGAAATGAAAAAACGACGACGAAAGAACAATATTCTATTGTATCGTCATATGCACTGATGTTGTAGGTACCTACAAGGTAAATTTTAGTAACTTTGTGGTCAAAAGGGCAAAACCAGAGATGTCATTCATGAACGTAGCGGCCTTCGGGTTTTCCGTTACCCACCTTCGATTCCGGTTAATGCAGGCATAACGTGCAGGTGACTGACTTCGGGTCTGTGCACACAATTTCATGCGAACCTTTCTTAGGGCCGATAACTTCTCGCTACAAGGCTAGTCATTATCGACTGTATACCACTTTTGAAACCGTACACTAAATACTTTGAACCTATTTCACTCAGAAAGCAATATAGTACCACACTTATGAATCCTATATGAGTGAAATTCTGCGATGCACCTAAATCTGTAGCATGTGTAATTTCTATGCCCAAACCGAAAAGCGAATTGGGTTTCTACTATTTTTTTCTCTTAGCTTTAGCTTTATATTAACTTGTCTTAGGTACATTCCAACAATATTCTCGATCGGGATTAGGGAATCTATATAACGTATGCTTGACTGCTGGCGTTCGGCGTGGGCACTCCTTGAACCAACTACAGAGCAGTTTTATTATCGCAAACATCCTATCTAAAAAGTGAATTTCTCTAAAAAGCCACGCGCAGCGCTTATTGTAGTGATTTCTAATAGTTTGAAATTAATAATAGCTAAATGTGTCTTTCTGTAACGAAAGTAATATAGCTGAATGTCTAGATGATTTGCAGTTTCGATCAAACCAATATATAACTGAGATCCTACCGTGCTGTTACTATCCATTGTTGAGGTTGGTCTTGAGGCTGAGCTAGTTTATCAGATAATCTTCTTCATAGAGTACTTCCTAGGAGAAACACTGCATATAAATTACGGTCCTGATTACATGCTCAGTGTTAATCCACGCTTCTAAAAGTTCTAAAAATATTAACTCGTAAACACGTCAGCTAGAAAAGGAACATATCCCTGACCAACTTATCAACGGTATCTCACACAATTAAGGGAAGCTAATGCCACCAACTTCGTAGACGATTTGCCTTAATAGACACCGAAAGTAATCCCTTAAGTGTTCACAAAGCTCTCCCGGAGCCGCGCTTCGTTAGAGAAACCCTTGGGTACTCGTTTGAAGAAAACATGCTTCAGTATCGGAATCCAGTTGGCAGTGGGGGAAATATCGTCTTAACTTAATGGCAAGGGCAAAACAGAGAGGGTACCCTCACCTTCAAAGGGAATAGTCAATGGAACACAGGAGGCTAAAAAAGCAACTATTTTATATATGCCCTTATGGGGAGCTTCGCGTGTTCAGTGTCTATACAAGAAGAAAAATATCCCGTATTAGTCGTTCATTCAGCATAATTGTTTTTTCTTTTTAAACTAGTCAAAATCTCCGTTAAAGACAGTCCAGAAAAAATTGCGCCAAACGTTCAATACGTTTTCGATATGTATAGCATATAGCATGTGTGAGGCTTCTGGAAAGTAGATAAAATTTCCCATTGAGTCGTTTAGACATTAACAAAGACATGCAGTAACCGAAAGTCGCGGCCATAGAAAAGCAGTTTTGAAAAATGAATTATGATTAGCTTTATTTTTCGATAAATTCGCAAATAAATAAGGCAGCAACATATCATAGAAATGTAGGTATTTCATCATATTTTTCATAAGATTATTATGTACGTTATTACTGTGTCGGATTGTATTTGACATCTCTTATTTTCTCACACACAGCGCACTTCTATTGAAAAACTAGCTTTACTCTTCTTCGCACCTAGTCCTGGTTAATGGACCACGATTTTTCACTAGAAAAATTACTTACTTTTACTAAACCGTTAGCCTTGACATTTGTCATTCTAACAGGTGTTTTCTGCTATAGCTTTAATACAAGCTCAAAACTGAAAGCCTAGCAATCATTAACATTGATCACTTGAATTTTAATAAGAGCAAACGCTTTTCTCAGTTCTATCTAATCACTGTTGACCATAATATTTTGAAGCATATTTTTTCTTTTTTTGCATAAAAAATGCATATCTGCTGACTGATGTTTTCTATCAATCTTCAGTGACATTAGTACCAAGTACAAGCTTAGCATAGGCAGTCAAAGGATAAACACGCATCATAGATCCCGAATAGGTGTATTAAGGACAAACAAGTTCCAGTGGCATATTGTTTACCTATTTTCTTTTGCACCAAAATTGTGAAATACGTTTCAGGTCTAGATATTCTAGAGTAAATGAGGCGGTAATAATATAGTAAACATGGTATAGTTATGCGTGCCGCATTTTCTTCTTCACTTTGACGTCTAGCCATTGACGTTTGTAATTCTGAAGGGTGCGATTCTCCAGCGCAATTGTATATTATACCGGACAGATTCATTGCAACAAACGCTAAGTTGTTTATCTTCAACATAATCCACTTGATTTATATCATGAACACGCACAATGCTAGAAATGAACGCGTTTTTGTTTATGTAAATAATTGTCAAATCAGCCTTTCCTAGGTGAAATCATCAACTGAACTAAGATAGAAGTTACCGAACAATGAAAATATTTTATAAACTTTACAAAACTGGTTTTCGTATTTTCCAAATAAGTAGATAGACAAAATGCATCATCTATATAAATGTTCAACTTGTATAGCATATGTTATAACATTACGGCGATAGAACTTGACTGCGTGCTTGTATACACTCTTTGTATTTCATTATTATCTTGTGTAAAAAAAATAATAAAATATATTTTTAAATTATCGGAACATAATTGATTATATGAGAGTCAAAAATTTACCGTTCTATTAGGATCTATATCGTATAAATGTATACTATTGTTGAAACTCTTTTGTCGAAATCCTCTATTTGCCTTATAGCTTGGGTACTAGAAAATAACTATGGAACCTATGTGTTTCGCCTATAGAGCTTTACTCCTTGCCATGAGTAATATGAGTTAATAAGCCTTCTATGATGCCATTTCAGCACTTTTTCAAATCCAAATACCTAACGGTGTGCGCAAATCGTCACTCCATCATCGTAAATCGTGTCTTAAAGGACAACAGATTTTTTTATAGGCTTCGTTTCCAACGAGTAGTCATTATGGATTCCTTAGTTATATACTTTATTACTACGGTTTACTTTTCGTCATCATAGACATTAACTCATTGTTTGCCTTTGGCCTATGCCACTGACGAAGTATAATAATAGAGATAAATATTATTTCAAGCATAATTATCTTTAAGATTGTATATATATTATAGTGATCATGTTGTTAGTTTCTTTCGTTGTCTAGCCATTCAACGACTTGTTTCATTGTGTACATCGGTCTTCGGCAATACAAACTTGGTTGAATCTAACACTTGAATAGCTTATGGTTAAATTCTTTTATCTCTCGGTAATTTTACCGGTATGACTGTATCGAAGTCATGTCTTATGCGCAACAGTTACCGCGGTGGCTGGCCATTGGCTTTTTGGGTCAATCGGACTTGTGTCGTCTTCAAAAAAATCAGTCGCACACCACACAGTCTCTCCGCACAGTCTTTAGGCCATGCAGGGGCATGAGAGCCCACTTTTCACATAACGACGACATAAAAGTCACCCCAAGAATATACTTCACCTAGTGGAACTTGTAGACATGATCAAATAATTTAAGATAAAATTAAAATAAGATCAGAATTTATTTCTATCGTCTAGAGCTAGGCCTATAGCTAAATGTATAACTGCTGCGTGTCGTTGTTTGCCAGATCCGATCTACATTCCGCATCCATAAAGCCGAAGTGCCGAGGTATACAATAGGGTGAACTTGTTTCTTTTTTGTTTGCAATCGAATCAGTAAGGATAAAAAAGGACCGTTCTATCTTAACGAGAACCTGTTCATGATCTCTAAAAGGACTTTCGTCTGTGTAGTCATTAGCGCTTTTGCAACGGCTCGCTGTCCAAACAATGCTTTCATTGCTGTTACTTCTAGCGCTATTAGTTCCACACAAAAATATATCATTTATACTCTGCCTTTGAATGATCAGCATTTTTCGTTGAAGCTGCTGATTTGCAGGGCTTCTTCGGGAATGACATCGTCGATATGGGCCGTTAACGAAAGCTTATCCATTTGTTTCTCTGCAGACCAAGCCTCACCCTATACGCCAACCAAAGATATTTATAGAAGACACATACATAAGAATAAAACAAATCATTAGTAGCTTTGAATGCGAGATTGGTTTATGCATTAATGGGATCAGTAATCTGTTGAATAGACCACTTCGAGGTTACCAGCTTCAAAACTTTACAGATTTCCAATAGGATTTTTCTTTCCGCGGATGTGTAACCACACGGTCAAATGAAGCTTTATTCCTCTTTATGGAGTTAAAATGAATTTAGATATAATGCCATAGATATAATGCTGAAAAGGTAATATACTTCTAGCTTGAGGTAATTTCTAATTTACTGATATTGGTAATAGAAAAAGGGAAGGCTGTCGTCAACATTTTCTATTATCTCAAATTGAAAGAACCTAAGTGTGATAAGAGCAAATATCTCAGCCTTCGCCTTCTAATTTCGACACTCTTGTTCCGTTTTGAGTGTTCTTCACAATGCTTGGTAAGTGTATCTATAGCTTCTGTGCTGTTGCCAATTGTATGGGAGCTACTGTCGTACGTACAAAAACGAGAAATGAGACTTTTCCGTTTTGCAGATTTCTAGTGCTATAAATGTCAAAGATATACACCCAATAATGTTCCAAGTAAAAGAAAAGTTCTAGCTCTCACAGCAGTAACAAGTTATGTAAAACGCGACTGGAAACCCTATACATACGGCACCTTTGGTAGACATCCGCTGACATTTTAAGAAGAAAGGACACATAAAACCAACTCGAAAATTCAGGCTGCTATTCTCGAAGGCTACGATCAAACAAAACATCAAACAGTTAATACAAACACTTCACTTTATAGCATCAAAAGAAAAATAAATAGAAAACGCCTAAAAAATTCCACAAAAATAATCATTATGAAACTGTGTCTTGTTCCAAATACCACGTGCAGTTAATAGACGCAAATATTCAGAACAGATGTTGACATTAAATTATAATATATGGTACAGTGGCCTTCTGGAGTTCGCTAACAACTAAGATATATATTCATTTGATGCTTCGGCCATGATTGCAAATGGCCTTTTTTGCACTATTACAATAGATATCCACGATCGAGTTGTATCATCCACATGCATTAACAGTTCATTATTACCTATTATTATATATTATCTATTATTGATTTTTGCTATGTAAAATCTGTGTCAACGTGCAGGTAAATAGTACCCAAGAAAAGTGTCAGCTTAAATTTACATTTACTGAACATTCTCGATTGAAGCGATAGGCGCGTCCCGTCGATCAAGTAGTTCGCGGTTTTCGGCTAGTCACTGCTGCGTTAACGTCACTGATAGAAATGACAACAATCACCATGTAGAACAGTGGAGAAAATAAAGTAATAGGAAGCAGAACACATACAGAAGAATATGATGAAAAAATTAATAGACATAGAGTAATATGCGATTGTTCTTAGTTAAGCAAAAACGTACCGCCGGGACCTGAGATATGAAGAAGAATTAAAAACGTATCTTCACTATCACCTGCCATAGATAGTCAACGAAAATAGGTTTCAACTAAAAGTAACTCGTGCTATAACCAACCATCTTTGTTTCAATAAATCAAATGAATTTTAGTTGAAAACTAAAGGATGCGATGTATAAACGCCCTTATCTTCTTCCTATAAAATATATTTAGATTTTGATCAACGTGCCCATAAGTTGACGTACTAGTACCGAGGACAGAACCATGTCGAACAATGCAGGAAAATAATCGTAAATATCCTTCGCTGGTAGGTGATTAAATAAAGCCTGGTAAAATTTTCGGTACGTTAAGTCCCATCGGAGTACGTGGCTCCATTGAAAGTGGTCCACGAAAAGTGGCGCGTGAGACAAAAGCTTACATGGTAACTAGAACACCGATGGCAGCGTAATGTGTTCAATAGAAATCGTATGAGAAAGTACGTTAAAATATGATTGAACTTTTATCTTATTATCTCGAAGACTTTTCACGTAGCGATCACGCTCGATTTTGCATATTTCGAGTAATACCCCTTTTAGCAAAATATCCACCAATATTCAGTTATATCTGCTTTAGCTTTTTCTGTGCGTCTACCTCCTGAAAAGATTTTAGCTAATTAATCTGAAAAAGCTCCTCTAATTTCATCGTTAGTTTTCAAGTCACCTAAAATTCTACACGACATAAATAAAACAACGTGAGAGCACAGTTAGTCCAAGTAAATCAATGTTTTCAGTTTTTTTTTCAGCTGACCCAGGCCCATTTCTAGTTTTATATGAAGGTGTTTTACTCGAAAAGACCACTACAAAAAATATCGATTTGCATCTAGCTATAGCCAACCAATCTCTACATTCTTTCTTATTATGTCAACGATCAGCATAAACATACGGTACAGTAAAGCGTATAATAACAATTTTTTTAAAGTTTCTCGATTCAAACCTCGCGCGCAAGGACAACTATCCGACCCTCGACTCTTGGGCTGAGCTTCGCTTGTTCATGTTCAACGTTATCCAATGATGACTGTCGTGTTCCGAATTGAGCCCGCCGTGCGGACGCATCCTGCGACCCGCCTTTAATTAACACCGGCTGTCTGTTGTGTCCATGGTGAGCTTCCTCTGCCATACGAACAACGCTGTGCCTATAAACAGGAAATATTTAAATCAAAATGCAAACTTGACTTGATGTCATCGATACGTGGATATTCAAACAGATCTAAAAAATATAAGCAAGCGAAATATGCCTTTCATATTACAAGCTATGTTCAGGATATAGGATAGGGTCAAAATAGATCTTCCGTTTGATATGATGGTCGATATATGGCACTGCTGCATGACGTTATACGTCGCTACCATTGCGTCTAACAGGTTGTCCGTACTCAGAATAAAACAATGCTGGAATAAGTGGTAGTGGATCTTACGTAGGTTTACGACAATGGAAATGTCTACTAATTTCGTGCGAAACCTCTAAAATATGTGTGAGACGTTCAATTAATTAACTAGATTGTATAATGCTCTATAGGGGAGGCTTTACGCGATTGTTGTTTTTTATGCATTACAGATTTCTGCTAATGCTATAAATCGTGACCGAATTTAACAAGTCGAAATTAAATAAGTTTTTTTTTAATTTCGAAATTAATGTTGTTAGTGCGCGAAATCTGGGTGGTAAATGTTTCAGTTTTACAGAAATGTTCGAGGGAAAACCGGTTGAGTTTACTGCAAAAAAATTGTTCTGAAAAAGAGATATTTCCTTAGTCTCGAAGATCCACACTAAGTTGTCAACTTTTTGTGCATTCTTCGAAGGCCATTGTGCTGCGAACACTCATGGAGGATTGGTGAACACAGTAGGCCAGGAGGCTTCAAGCGAAAGCACAATGCGTGAATGCTGTGAACGTTTCAAGAATGAAGATTAGAGTGTTGAAGACCAGCAAGGAGTTGACAAGATGTCGGGACACGAAGCGTAAGAATGCACTGCCACGATCGGGGAAAACTTTACATCTAATATGTTATAGAATTATAACTTCAGTACTAAAAATGCAGAAAGAAATAAAAAATGGGTCCCTGTGAATTGATTCCAGGCCAGTTTGTGTGGTGCATATAAGTGTGGTGCATTCTACGTGCAATCTGCGGAACTTTAATCAACAAAGAAACCGTCCGGAAGATACGGTAGCCATAAACAAGACATAGTTCAATATTTACCGCCAGCCGGACAGAGATCAGGCGTGCAGTGTAGAGTCGTTCTGGAAAGCAATAAAGTTTGGTAGCAATATCGGCTAAGTTGGGACTTAAAAGAATTGTAGTACTTACACGGGACATCTGTTGCTATGAGACACTTGCCAAAAATGAAGAAATGAATTAGTTCGCTACCTCAAGTTCCTTAAGAAACTCATGGACCGTTAGCACGGCAATCGAAGCACGCAGGTTACTTGATAACTATGCGAGACTTCATCGCAACCTTCGAGTAAAAGAGTATTCGATGTTGGCTTCAATTCGCTTTTCTTTCAGTGTAGGTTTGTCTGACTACGGGGCTTTCAATGTCCCAAAAAAGGACAACTCGTAGGCAAGCATGTCCCAGGGTGTATTTACCTTAAGAAGCCATAGATAGGAAAAGTTACATATGGCAAGGAGAATGTTGAGTATGTGGCTTTCCAAGGGATGCCAGAGAGCCGAAACAGGTAAGTAAGTAATAAAGGAGAGGATTTCTAATACATATTAAAGAATCATCGTTCTATTTCTGTTGGCTCAAAAATTATTCAATCTTAAAGTACGTTGGATTCTCTTATAATATATATATATATATATATATATATATATATATATATATTGCTATGTGTAGTGCAAGAACACCACGATATTTGTATTAAGGACAGAGTTGGAAAACTCCGATGAATAGTTTTAATATATTCATCCAAGTAGATGAATAAATACTATGAAAGTTATGTGTGTATGGCGTTTCTCATTGCTTAAAGTTACGTGTATGCATGGAAACTCCTACAAACAACAAACTAGACTATTGCCCTATGTTTGTCTCTTCTCTAATTCCCCGACATTTTTCAGTAGCACTGTCTACTGCTACAGATTTCGAAACAGTTAAAATTACAAAAAAACATTTTGAAGTTAAAAAAAACATAATGAAGAAATGGAATATTGATAAAAACACAAATGAAATTCAACAATAAATACTTTTAGATTAAATAATTTGCTCATGTAAATATTAACAAAATTCCATTAAAGCTTACCAATGGTATCAACAAATGAATGCAATTGGTTAAGTGGCTGGAAAAGACATAGCACCTCAGGATATCAATATATATATATATATATATATATATATATAAATGAATTCTATTAAATATATGTGTCGAATTTTACGTCCGGTCCTGCCGCACTAACCATTGTGTCCGGCTAAACGGTGCTGAACTAGTTATCTATATATGTATGTAATATCCATGATTAAAAAGACTGACTGATGTCCTTAAAGAAACATAACACATGCATTCGATTTTTCCGATTTAATGATGTGAGCGGAACGCTGCGGTTTTTAATATGTTACTACACAAATAAAAGAGTTAAAATTAAAACTTTTACGTCCGGTACCGCATTTAGGCGTTCTCCCATCACGAAACAACGTATGTCTAGTTTGTACTCGTGTTCAAACCGCTCATCTTTCAAGTTTAGCAGACTAAGCAGTACTCCATCACCGGGGCTGGGCTGGTTCTATAGAACTTAACGTCATACAACTTAACCAAGCATTGAAATTCAGCAAAGGTCGAAAAGTAAACAGAAGTCGTCGCAGCCTGATCCCAGAACAGACTAAAACCTAAGGGCGGTATCGAAAAAAACTATATTCCAAATTTTATCAACATCGCAAGTTTAATCTCTAGCGGCCAATAGAATCTATGTCTGAAGCAAATGAGAATAACTTTTTCCTAAGTGTAGAGTCAGCATTTTAACTTTTATGGTAGCATATGAAGGTGCAGTTTTCGTATTTTGAGTTTTCGTATGAGCTTGATATAGCAAACTTTGTGTATTAAAATATATATGCAGTGAAACGTTAACGGGGTTGAACGACAATGAATTAACAAGAAATAAATTTAAAGAAATCACCAAAGCTAAATTACATCTATTCATGGTCGAGTTAACGATAAACGTCCCTTCAGGCAAATATCGAAACCGGATATACGAATATTTGAGATAACAAAGGAAAACAGATCAATTAAGCCACTTTTCACTATTTTCCATTAATTGCCGGCTGCACTACTTAATTTATACGTTTTTGGTAGAAAGGGTATGTTGAAAGGGAATGTCTAACATTTTATTCAAGTTTTACTAATAACTAAACTAAGCAAAAAAACAAAAAATCAGAGCGTATATGCTTTAAGCGTAATCATGTTTTTGTTGTACTAAAATTTCTGTTTGTCTTCATTTAATAATTTAATAATTTTAACATAAGCGGTGTAAAAAATTATAGGTAAATTTTTCAAGCCTTCTTTTTGTTAAGCTGCTTATTAATGGTTCAAACTGTTTCGAATTAAATTGGAAATAATAAAACAATCAGTGAAATCACCTGTTGTTCATTTTTGTGATCAATTAGAAACATTTCTAATTGAAACAGAAGAATGATTAAGTGGTACTTTACTTTTCACAAATAATACATGTATCATGTGAACCTAGAACATGGCATAACGTAACATCAGTGTAAATTGTTAGATTTGTTGGGATCGCGTGGAAAACAGACACGTTAACAAGTTAACCACAAACCTCCTTGAGAGAGCCACAAGACTTTGTCTGTGGTGCGTATGCCAATGTTCTTGAGCCCCCGTGAGCATCTTGATCGCCTGGAAATGATTCTGAACTGCTGTACATAATTCTGGCGATTCGTCTTCAGCCATCTGAAAGAGCGATAGGAAATCAAATAAAGCAGAGCTTAACAATTAATAATACGTCTTTATGATTCTATGATTTGGTTGAAATTGATGGCACATCGCTCGACAAGCTTATCGAGTTTTATGTTTCTCTGATATAGCAGCACAACAGTATTAAGTACACAGGTAATAATAGTTTTTTCCACTTGATAAAAACGGAGTATCTGACTTTAATTTTAGTTTAAAGTTCATTTACGATTTATTCATTGTTACTAATTATGATCTTCTCCCATCTCCAACCGGTTTCTGTATTCGTTGTATTCGTCGTATTATTTCGTTGAAAACTTATGGGTCTGCTACTGAACAACGCGTCCGCCGAGTTCGAGAGCCTTCTTCATTGTGAAATGCGTCGTTACGAATTTTATGTGCCTGCGGACGGTAGAAACACTAGCTCGTTGCCATGAGACCAACAAAATGCAGTGGACTCAAACGAACGTCGCATCCAGCGGGTGAATTGCGGGCTCCCTTCAGACAGGATGGTGATCTGGCTTAACTCAAAGCTATCCATTTTTTTTTGTACTTTATATTAATGTAGAGAGAACGTTGCTCGTCATCGGTGATCAGTTTGCGTAGAAACCTGCCGTTGCGGTTGCGTATTACCTGCTGCTAGGCGAAATGTCACATTTCCTTGTTCTCTTCACTGAGCTTACGGCGCTGCCAGGCTTTCTAAACTTGGGTAAATATTTTAGACGACTGGAATTTAGCCTCTCTGCTGATTCACGTGTTATTCACCGGTTGTCTTCTTTTACCTTTCTGTGTCTTTTAAGCGACCGTTGAGCGGCCCTATCAGCTATGGAGTTCACACCGTACTCAACGCAAAAATTTCGAATCGCTTTGGCTGCGAAAGGCTGCGACCTTAACATCGAGCTTAACATCGGCTTACCATCGAAGATGTCAAGAAGAAAAAGACCGCTTGACAGAGTATATTAAAAAATCCCCTAGTTATACCTTGTTGAGTGCTTAAATGGGCTGAAAAATTACATTCGTAAAGCGCAAATTGCTCTTGTTTCTCTAAATCATTAAATAAATAATACGCCATCAGTTACCAATATAAGCGAGTTCTTAAGAATGTCGTAACCGTCCTTGCCCTGGTAAAGGTACATCTTCGTGACAAGTCGGTATCTTTGGTTCAGATCGAGCTTTTCATCTCCAATCTTTACGTGGTCGGGGTTTATACGTTTGCCTGCTGGCTTTCGAGGATCAAATGCAAATGAAACTCCAGACACCTAAGATAAGCAATAATGAAATAAACGATTTAAACACTAAGCGATGTTTAATGCGAGACAAATAGAAGGTTTCTCTGGCCTGTTAAAGTTTTGTCAGCTAATAACTGCTAAAGATAAGACAACATCAAGTATTTTTAACAAATCATTACACTTACCGCTAACAAGTATGGAAGTTGCAAGAACGATACACGATGACGTACTTACCTGTGGAAATCGTCCTTCGAGTCTCGGATACAGGCTTACGCCATTTTCAAGGGCCCCTACGATTTGCTTTCCTGTAACCTCTAGAACTATTAAACTATCCATCATTGGAAGGACAGTCACCTGGAATAAAGATATATGCGACCGACACGACGTACAAATACTAACTGGTATAATTTTCTCTGAATATACAAACATCAAATATTATTCATTCACATAAAACAGAAAGCATATTATTATCAATTATGTGATATAATAAACGTGTGATGTAGTGTATATTCTATTGTGGTAAAGCATCTACACAAAATAACTTTTATAGCGAATATAAATTTACTGTTGGTGTTCTTTGTTCATAGTAGTTTGCTCACCAAATCACGCATGGTGAAAGAACCTTTCGGATGCACTCGATCTGAGCGGAGGGTGCCCGAATTGAGCAATGCGAGGTCGGAATGCGTCGCAGCTAGCATAACGTCCGTGATAAAATTTCCTAAATTCGTCTCAGACGTACGGATTGAGCTAAATCGGCCATCGAGGTCCACTGAGAACTGACCCAAAACTTCATCCATTTTACCTGCTTGAGCGACAAGCTCACAGAGATTACATATTGAGGGTAAGTATTTGAGACCTTTTAAATGCCAGTCTTTAAACAGCATTCTGATCACACTAATATCTTTGATACTTTTTTTGTATCTAGGCAATAGAATTTTATATACGAGAATTTCGTCTCACCTTGAACTACTGCGTCGTACTTCTTGAGCTCTTGGAGGAGATCTTCGTCTTCGTCGTATTTAGATGTGATATTTACCTCCTCAATAGTTACGTCGACTGGTCCCTCGACTGTAAACGTTAGAATAATTTTGGAGAATTGGCGAAAATCGGTTCCGGATTTCACGATATACTTTCCTGCAAACATCATATATTGTAATCGAGTGAATATCAAACCTTAAAAAAAGAAGCTTTAAAATAGTTCATTGCAAAATCATTACGATCCAAACGGGGCAATTTTGCTTAGGGTCCAACATGGGACAAATAGTAACTCAATAACCCAAATTGGCACGGGTCCCACGTGCTAAAGTTATCTATAAAAACAATCCACTCTGAAAACAAAACTAACAAATTAATACTATCAATCAATTTATTTCATCATATATATGTGCCCACCTGCACATTTTTTAATTTCATAAACGTGATCGTGTCCGCCAAGAATTAGATCGATTTCATCGACGTTCTCCGCCAATCGACAATCATTGGGAAATCGCATATGGGTAAGAGCTATCACATAGCGGCATCCATGATTCGGTCCTTTGAGGAGTCGAGCTAACCGTCGTCCTTCAGTTACGAAATCTCGGAACTCTACCTGCTCAGCGTCAATTGTAGCTAGCGTAGCCAACCATTCTTCTTCTACAAGGCCGATAATTCCAAACTAAAACAACGCACAAAATGACAATAACAAATGGGTCTAATATTAGTTTTTTTTTGACCATCGAAATGGACACCGTTAGATAGTTGTGGGAAGAATTAAAATATGTAGATTTAGCTACTCACAGCTATATATCGTCAGACTATCTAAGAGCCCCGTTACTAATATCAATAACGTTCTGCCCAAGGTAAGTCTGCCTTACAAATGACTACCATACATTATAAAATTGTCTATTATCGTTACTCCAACAAATCTTTCTAAGATCCCCTCGGTAGACCCTCGATTGTAGTTTTCATCTCTATTACGTACGATTCTAGATGCCCTTAAATAGCCATGGCCCTAGAAGACCAGCTTAAATAGCCATTAAGTCGACTTAATAATAGTCTGAAAAAAAATTGTATATGACAAAATTGTCTATAATTCTGATCCGCACGTATAAACCGCTTCACAGAACTTATACAGGGCCGCGAATAAAGGACACTGAGCAACAAAGAAAGATTAGTACAAAAGGCCGCCTTCCATTTGGTTTGTCTTTACGCTATACTTGATGATACTTGATGACGATAACGTACGTACATTCTATGTTAATATAAAAATATGTTTTCTCTTTTCATATTTTTAACATCCTTAATCGGTGATTCCGTTGATTTTATAAGAACTGAACTGACATAAATAATTATATTGTCTAAAGTTAGATTTCAATTCAGTTACGCTTATTGTACCTTGTTAAAATGACCCTTTCTATTGGGCTTTCTTTCACCTATTCTACCTTTTTTCCAGTGCGTTCGAGAATGACAAATTCAGAGCCGTCAGCCAATAGTTTCTGAGTTTCGTTGTCAACAACGTTGCTCATCAGCCATGGAAATTTACATTTATCCTTAAAGTCGATCAGGTTGTCTACGCCGAAATCTAATACAGAAACAGAAATTTTATATCTTTATACACGAAAGTCAGATTGGATTTCGATGATAGGTCACATAATTCGTTTGCTACCGGAATTGAAGCAAGTTATATATGACATCTATGAAGTAAAAAAAAAAAACTGAGCGGTAAAAAATATATTTATAGTAGAGTTTTTTTTTTTTTATTTACAATAAGTTAGATGAGATTTATTTTTAAGTCTAAGAAAAACTATAGATCAAACTTCACAACGCACAGACGCAATCATAGTATTACTAAATTAATTTAGTATATGTACGTGTCGATGATTTTTTACCATATATGAGGACAATTCAAGATGAAGAAAATCATTTCAATTCGTACAATCAATACGCTTTTTTCTGGTAAAAATGTGGACATCATAAATAAGTTTTATTACTGCTAAAGCATTTGCCTCAAACCCAGTCATTCGCCCAAACAGACTATAAATGTTTCAACATTGCCATAAAAGATCAGCAGGTACAATTGCTTCCGTAAGCCGTGAACTGTTTCGTCTACTATCTCCTATGCGATGAATACACGTTCCCCCTGCGGCCTATGGCACATAAATATAATGTAATGTCTTGCACGCATGCACGTATAATTAGGCAAATTCATAGAGTCAAAAGCAAAAAAAATAGGTACTTGTGGATCTGTTCCATCATGTCAAAATAAATACCTGGGATTTACCTGTGAATCTTACCAAAACGTTAGAGCAGTAGGCAATAGACATGCAGACGCCTTTCGGGAAAATGGCGAACGAACTACATGCGTATCCTACGCTTGAAACAGCCTATTACCTAGGTTAAGCGATTCCGTATTTGCTAAACCACGCAAATGAACAGCGTCTAAGTGTCTCGGTGTATATGCGTGTGTAAGATACGCACCGAAGTCATGATTTCCATACACGGCACAATCAGTTTGGATGCTGTTGAGGACGGGAACCATTTGATCGCCCTTCGTGAACGTGCTCATAATCGATGGAGCCAAAATATCGCCGCTGAATAACACCAATGGGTTAAATGGCCGCAGTGACTTAACCGCCGTACAGAAACGGGTCGCGCCTCCCACGGGCTCAGTCTTTTGTGCTTCGACATTGTAGCAATCGTTGAAATGGATGAGCATTACCGTGGCGGCCATCGTTAATTAGCAATGTTGTCGCCAACGCTATCACAAGATTGTCAGCGTACCGAGCTGGTTGATCTTCTATGGAAATCTAACTGTAATGAAGAAGCTAAAAAAGCGCAGTGTTAGCGTTTTTTGTTTTGCTTTTATTCTCTCACCATTTATTTCGCTTATTTGTTCAATAGATTTTTGTGAATAAATTATGGGATGTGAGGGCCATCATTGAGCATCACGTGCCTACGAGCGGCCAATTATTGCTCAACAAAATACCAAGTGTGTCGTTTCGATGAGGGTAAAATATGTAGGATAAACGAGTTTAACTATTTTAAGTGCACGTTTGAAAAGGTAATGTTTAACGGATAATTTAGACCACTTTGTTTTTATCGCGAACACCTCAAAGTCAGAGTGTTCATTGAAGCACTTTAAATACAGCGCGTCTTCGTAACAGCGCCTGAAGCTAACTCGATATCTACTGACAAAAGTTGTATGTTGGTTTTACGTAGCTGAAGAGGACTACTATCTAAATTCGTTCCCATAGATGAAAGATGGTACGTATAAGGGGTACAATATATATATAACACTGATGTGGCCTTGGGGATTGTATGTTAAATAAATTAATTAGATTAATATCCAAAAATCCAAACAAACTATTGGCGATGTTCTGAAAAGCCGTTCGTAATTTTAAAAACAACAAAGGAGCGGGTTGTCGGAAATTGCTATTCCACTTCCGACAATCAGCAGGTTGACGTATATAACATGGCATAGCAAGTGGCGTACGGCAAAAAGCATCAGATCAAACGATAACCGATATCATACCTCAGCCTCACTTCTAGGAATAGGAACACGAAGCTGCCCTACAATAGTTTTTGCAAATAGATGCCCCGATGAAACAAATCGTTGACAACTGAGGTAAGCAATTTTTATTAACATCGTCTCCACTATACCAGCGTGTTCGCACGATGTGCATATACACCACACGTGTGCGTTGCTTTTATGGATTCTTAACTGCACCTACTAAATAGGATACAGATTCTGACGGACACGAACCGCAAAGGTTTCCGACACGAAACAGCGCAGCCCGACTCAACTCAATGTATATATACAGTGAAAAAATCGTAAACTATCTATGTATTTATGCGTACATGGTGCAGCTTACGACGCCGCAGAAACCACAACATTTTAGTATGATCAGTTATAGACTAATAGATATTTCGACCCAAGAAGATCTAATGGATAGTGTGGATCGGGGAAAGTGACTGGCGTCAGCGTGAGTTCCAGTAGGAGAAAGCAACGAGCTAATAATTCCAACGACACAGTGACTATATATGAACACTAGAGTAAAATAGTTCAGCTTTTTATTTACATGAAAGGTCGTAAATATATACAAAGTAGATGCATTCGAGCAGTCTTAAGCAAGCTTACTGCATACTACGAAAAAACCCAGTTACGTGGTCACAATAGGACTATCAGTAAGCTATTCGTAGTATCAACTTTTAGTAGTAACTTGAGCAATAATCACACAGGCGGCGTTCTGGATTATAGCATGTCACTCAATCCCGATGTATTACGTTCGAACCGCTAGAGATGGCACCAGTCTATCGAATAGCCATAATATCGAAGTCCTATTATAACTAGCTTTATAGATGAAACATTATGTCACTCAAAGAACTACCTGCGGATTACTTAAGATAAAATACAAGATGTTCGATCATGTTCTGTCTATACGCCGAACTATCTTGTCCAGTAGGATCATTATACCTGCCAATTATGGAAGGCATAAACATCGCTTTTGAATAAATGCACCCGACGTAGTGCAGTACAGCATGCCTAGCCGCTGCTATGAGAAAAACCTAAAATGACCAAGTTCCTTAACATATTTTCAGTAATTCAGCATCAACGACGACGAACAAAACCGACTGATATAAATGTGTGATAAAAAACCATTTCGCCCGCATAGGCTACGCTGTTGCAGTCAAAAATCTTTGAATAGATCTGAGACATCGAGAATGAACAGCTCTTACATAAAAAAAAAATACCCAAATGTATTTTCAGTAATATTATTGACTATTGATGCATTTTGTTGGATTTTTTTGTTCTTATAAATCCAAGTCGCATACTTTAGAGTACATCTGGCTGTAGGCGTCACGTTCGATATCAACTTATTTTCTTATGCAATATTATAATTTGCTTTGGCCTCATAGAACGTACGGCTGAAGTACGTAAAGTTCTGTTTAGATACTGAGGCAGATTACAATGACATACTTCTAGTAAAGCTGGTTATTGTTAAGCTACTTGTAAAACAATTTCAGTCAAAACATATCCAGTTGCAAGCTGTCATAAATGGTAGCCTTCAGATACTGAAAAATTAACTCTTCCTGAACATCGAAATAAAATGTTAATGTAGAACGTATTCCCGTCGACCACAAGTGCCGCCAAAATGTGTAGTGAAAACAACGAGACTGCCTCGAAATTTTCGAAGTTGATGTATCAGAGCCATTTGCGCAGAATCACGCTAAGTTTTCGATAACACGAGTTCATATTAGTATTATCTGCTATAAATTAAAATGGGAAATAGTCGAATGCTTAGTTCCAGACGCTATTCTTAGGTGGAAAAAAGTATGCCGAAGCCTCATTTGCAGCCTTTTCGCTTGAATAGATTTGAGTTACCTCAGAAACTGAGAACAGTCAACTACTATAGACTATAGCTTACGCGACCTTCTACAGCCTACGTGGCAAGTGAAGCGACTACTAGCTCAAGAACACTAAAACAATCTTTCAAAGCAGCTGGAGCTTACCTACAAAATAATAATAATAAGAAAGGTATCCACTGAAGTTCGAAGTTAACGAACAGGCACTAGAATTACCTTTTGCTTTGAAAACCTTTTCCTATAGCTTTTTTCCACAAAATACTATATCGAATTCTAAGATGGAGGCACTGCACTTAACGATAATACAAGAAACACAAGATAACGAAAAGGGTACGATAATAAAAGCCGAAGCGCAGGTCGGCCCTAACCAAGGCCCTAACTTATTTTCCCGTCTGTCTCTTGTATTTTTAGGCTTTATTAGAGGCTCTCTCTAAACGAACATTTTTTTACTGTCGCATGGATTCAAAAAGTACTGTCGAGTCTCGAGCACAACCCTCACTTGCGTTACACCAACTGCAGTAACGGGATTGCCCACTGAAATGGACATTAATAGCCCAACGGTGCCAACTTTATTGGATATAGAATTGCCAGCTTGTGGAATCCCTCCATATACACAAGTGGAATTTTTCTTTTGGATTTGTACCACATATAGGTATTTAGAAGCAGATATAATACAGGTGTTACTTATTTTTATTTCAGCTTGAGTCTGCACACCTTTACTTGTTTATTGTGGAAACAATGGCAAAGGAAGCGGTCGACGATGCCTTTAGCCTCTCGTTAAACGTCGACACTGATCGGCCTCCTAACATTCAGCAATACCATTCCAACCAGTACAATGAGCTCCTTGCCTACTCACAAGATGAATTTCGTCGCCTAAATGAGACCTATTATACTTCTCAGCTTCATCCTTTCGTATCGGTAATGGAGCAGTTATTGAAAAGGGATCACAGTGCTGTGTACATGCAGCTGGAACACAGCCAGATACAAGTTCTTCCGCTGAGAAATACGCCACCGTTTAGGTTAATGGAACCTGCAGATCGAACGCATTTCTTTTACGTTAACGGGTAGACGAGAGACTTCGATAGTCCAAAAAAAGCGTGACTATTTTATAGGAGTCTCCCAAATGAACCATGACTATAAAAATTTCATTACAAAATACTTTTATTTTACACCTTTCTTAAAACAACTAGGCCTAGTTGTAAGCTTCTTACGTCACTGCCTTTATCACGAAACGTATATACGTTTGTAGGCGGATGCCAGGATATTCATTTATTTGCCTACCGATGACGAAACTTTTAACGTAGTATACATTAATAGACTAAAAGAATGATTTGCAAGAACAGGTCAAGATACGTAAATGCTTTTATGATAAAACAATAAATTCGAAGTTCCTTAGTCAGTTGATGGTCACAGAGTGATGAGTCAGTTACAATGACTAATTTCGAGGAAGATGTTGCGTTCCTAAGTTGTACACTGTTTCGAATCACATTTTTGTACTTGATGCACATAAGAAATCGCTTCTTCTTCTTCTTCCTCTTCTTTCTATCAGCCTTCAGATTTAGGTTATACAATTACCCGGGCTATAAGTCGGGAGGTCTAATTTTAAAGATGATATCCTTCTTCACTCTGAACAGCCGTGTGTACAGACCTTGAATCGTTCTTATTAGTTACTAATCAAAATGTTGGACAGCATTAACTAGCTAACACATTGAACTGCAGTATCGCCCCGCTAGCAATGCCTGTTCATCCCATAGCATTGAACAAATCACAAACTTTTTTCTCACACAATTTACCTCCCAGTGCAGGGTACAACGCATACGCTTTCTTTGCTGTCCTGTCGTTCACTCTACGCAAACGTTTGCGTTTCATTTTACTTTGTTCTTCGCTTTGGCTAAAAGACGAATCCTAGGAAAAATTTGTTAAGTTTCCCCGGTCAATGCTTCTCAAGGTAACAACAATCAAACGATTCGGCTTCATCTAATACAGACTTGAAGTGAACAAAATATGTGATACTATGATAACTTAAAGATACGCGTCGTCGAGTTATTTGCATAGGACTCAATTTTATTCTATGCTTACTTGACTTGAAATCCTGGCCATCTTTGTCGAACGCTCAGAAGAATACGAAATACGTGAACGCTAACGACACGTAACCTATAACAATGCGTCTCAGCATAGCCGAGTGCGGCATCATACATCTGCTCCCATATGCCATTCCAAGCAGCAAATTACTTCTAGACTAAGTAACAACAATGGGTCTAATTTTTATTTAATTTTTAGTACCTTCGGGTATTCTGGATTGTGTCCATGCGTAGCACATAAGATACACATAGATAACTAATAACCATCGCGTTTTTAAAAGGGTTATCTACGTCAACACATAGTGAAATCTTTGAATCATGTGACCTTAGAATCAGGCAACTTTGTTATGTCATTTTTAACCGAAGGTCACAAACTCTATTGTTTACCCCACTTCAAGCAAATAGCAATTTTCCCTCACCTGCACAACATTTTAATTAACAAGCATAAATACACTATGGGACGCGCCTAGATAACGAAAAGATTCTTGTCTTTATTTACATACGATACATTCTAGCAACGTTTTAGATCATTTGGATAAAATAACGCTCGATCGAGGCAGTTCTGCACTCCTTCGCACTCATTAGTGGGAAAGCAAGCGCAGTTATATTACTTAAAAAAAAAACATTTAGCCTCGGACGGGCTATCGGTTAGTTTATAACAATTATAATTACGGTAATTAAAGAAATTCCATCTGCAACTACGAATGACCCTGCCATATTAGGTACCTCGTCTTCTATATCTGACCGTAGGTAGGCTCAGCTCTGACATGACTTCAATCTCAGACAGTATAACTTACTCGTATGTGACGATATGTATTGCAACTATATTGTTAATATAATTGTTATTTAGAGGGAAATCATCATTTAAATGCTAGCATTAACATATTGGCATAACTGCAAAACAAGAAAACATCATTCTAAACTTTTACCAAAACCTCATAATCCCAAGCCACTCCGTCTAAACATACGCCAGAAAAGCTTATATCGAGGACCTAATGTCTAGCATGCGATAAGCGGTGAAGCTCCAAAGTGCACTGACTGCTAAATTCTCACGAATAAAATTAAAATTAACTTACTAAACTGTCGTGTCTTATATACGGCACTTAATATCAGCTCTGTTAAAGCAAGACCAAACAGACTGAATTGTTGTTGTAGCTTTTTATATTTCCACTGCTCCAATCGCGCCGGATTATCGAAAGTGACGAAGGTTATTAGCAAGGGGACTTCCGACAACTGTTAGATGATATAGACATTTGTACGCTCGTAAAAATGTCTATATCATCTATGCCATTGGTAAAACTGTAATTATTGGTAATATAAGATAATGGGAGGGACTGTAGCTATTGTTCACTAGCTGCCAGTCTGTCGATTGATCTCTTGACACGCAAAGACACATCGTGTTACATTAAGTACTATAAAATTTGCACAATATATCGTATATTTGCAAAATGGCCACCCATGCGTGCAGGTGTATTTCAGCCAAAGTGCATAATAAGTGAGCATGTACCAATATGGAGTAATGTGAAATGTCGACTAAGACTCCTCTGGATAATAGTATCAATTGTAGACTCATGATTTTGATTAAGCAGAGGAAACCACGCAAAAAAACCGACTTATGAAAAAACAGCTTATTTGTTTTCGTGACGCTTTACAGTCTCATCATTACAAGACCAATCGAGTTTCGATTGATTAATTCTAACCCTGTATCAAAAAATTTTGAATCATGCCATGGGGATTAATTAAATTCCTTCAATTAGATCTAAATTGATTCTATTTCTATTTTGGTGTACAACCGTAAATCAATCTGGGATGAACATGTATCCCTAGGTTCAACTATAAAAGCATGGGCAATGCCTCGCCTGTCTGCGGGACATTTTAGTTTCAAAGGAACCAAAAGCATTGGTTCTATTTTCCATTCTGACAAACTCAATTCTTATTGGCGATTATATTCAGCGTTTGGTGTTAATGTTTGGCGATAAATTCCCTATTCTCAGATAATTCAGTTGTCTGAGGACATGTCACCTACACAATAAATGCTCCGAGATTACATATCCGATCAACATCTGTCTCCGCCTGTAGTCAACATTGCTATAGAGAAGGTGCATGATATGAAATATATAATAAAATTTATATAATATTGGTAACGTTATATTTTGATAAAACCGAAAAAAATCCACTGTTCAGTACACGATTATTTCATGTAGAACAAGGGAGCTCTTACTACACTTTATTGCAGAACGGTTCAGACAATGAAATTCGAATGATCTATGGTTGTACTTACTCGTCGATTCGCTTGTTCTATCATTATACAGTACACATACGAGCTCTGTTTTTTAGTTACCCTGAGTAATGTTCGCTTAAATCTAGCTCGATCTCAGATAGCTAGATAGAAAGACAATCTAAAAATACAAAGTGCGTGCAAAATAGATGACCAGAACAGCAAATCTAACCCATTACTTAAAACATTCAGTGAATAAATCAATGGGCTTCGGCTTGAGCAGGCTTATACCTTTCCTATCTTATAAGTGATCTAATTATTCTGCTGACCGGTAACTCGTTTCAACAAGGTTAGTCCGTGTCCGATGCGTCGGCCTCCTTGAGTACTTCTTACTTTCATATACGCAGAGAACCACAGACAGACAGACAGACAGACAGACAGGCCGTTGTCCTAGTATAGTATCTGTACCAATATATTAATTTCAGGTTAGTGTTGTTCATATTTGGCTGTCCACGAACTACGAATGACACAACTTACTGACACATTATACTTGATGTAGTTGACATTGATCTAACAAATGCAAACATGACCGAATAGAAGAAGACCTTAGGCTGAAAGGTCCCTTCTAAGCGAGCTCTTTTGCTGCTTTAAAAAATGAACGCGAATCGAGAATGCTGGATCTTCAACGAATGCTCCGGCCCTATAAAACATAACATTATGGTTTTTGAATGAGTCAAAGTTCTATCTACTCCGCTGATCATAGGTGGTCGTACTTGGTTAGTTCAGAAGGTGAGCCGCTGTGACGATGCATTAATAGATCAGCTCCCTAAATGATGAACAATAAGCCCACTCCACAACACAAGTTCAAGATCACTAACTATTCACCAATACTCTGATTACAGAGACTTCCATATGAATATCAAGCGAAGAATAGCTTGTACAAGGTCAAAACAGCCATGAGATGAGAAGCTTTTCGCGCGAAATTTTAGCCAATTGAACTCCTTTCCGTTTCTCCACCTTTCATTCTAGGTTCTCAACACGATCACCAACACAACTACTGTTGACTGCTGTCTCTCGCACAGAATTAATCAGTCCAGTCTATCGTTTGCGTTTGGAATCCTGCTCAGTACATATTCCCCTCTTACGAATACTCTGGGTTAAGCAGACGACCTTCAATGGGGAAAGGGCTACTGTCGCAGTGGAGAGAGAGCTTGAAGAAAGAGGACGAGATCGAAGATATAGCATCGAATAAAGCTTCGTAAAAACGTGATGGTAATCGTGTAAGTGTGGTTAGTGCTATTATCGTTAGTGACGCTGCTACTGCCGCCTCCGATGGTAATAACTATTCGCGGATAAGAGCGTTCAGGGAAAGGGGAAAGCTCAGACAACATGCGAATGCTGTTAGAAGATGCCGCTGCGGCTTGTGGAACTGGCACGAACATCTAAGTATAGAATAGGCACTCATTGCTTTTCTATAGAGTATCAACTTGCTTGGTTAGCCAAGACGACCTGTTAATAATAAGCTACTGGTACGCCCAGGTCAAATAGCTGTTTCGCGTTTGTTTCTGCTGTGGTAGCCGCATGTTGTTTTGATCGCTCAACTATGTAGTGTACCTGACGATATGGCGCGAAACTACATTAGAATCATTTTTCAGATGACAGCAGGTGAAAACGAATGTTTTTGATTGAATTAGAAAACAACACTTGTAGTGTGTGTAAGATTCAATGAGAGATATGGTCGTCGATACGGCGTTTCGTCAATTTGCTGCTCAGCAGTATAGTCCGGTGCGCTGGTCATGCGTAAAGAAAGTAAACAATGAACCCCATTGACCCACCAATAATCAAATACAAAGTTATTTTATTTTATAATAATTTAGCTATACCTGCATTGTTGGAGACAAAACTAACGTGGCAAGTGACATTATTATAAACATCTTCCGTGTGCAGAAAGTGCGACGAACGAAAACTTCCCATACCGCCTTAGCTGTAATAAACTGTTATGATGTGTTAATAAAGATTATAACTCAACACCTCGAACTTACTTAGTAATTTTCAACTGAGAAACCAAATAACCCAATAGCTTCAAGTAATGAAATAGATAACAAAGATACATTCGGAAACGTTCCTCGAAAACTCGTTATATTTCTGTCCCATTGTAGAGCCTTTCTTACTCTATATCGCTATTATTGCCACGTATAATAATCTAACGCCATTCTGACGGCGGTTTTCAATCAAATGACTTTTTAATTTTTTTTATAGGCACGACCAATGAAATTTTATCTGACGCAGTTTGTTGTAAAGTAAGTTGTAGGTAACCAAAAACTTAGTAGTAGACACTTTATATTGTACGTAACAAACCTGATTCTCAAATATAGACATAAGGGCTCTTTTCGAGCATTTCGAGCATTTCGTAGAAGAATCATGTTAACTATTTCTGTCATAAATTTAAGCAGGTCCGACGTACAAATAACCACTTAAGATGATCTATTTTATATCGTATTATATAAATAAATAAACTTCGTCATAAAGTAACAGACAACTTAGTCACATTTTGAATGTAGATTAGTAATAGAAAAAGGTAAACTCGCAAGAGCCTTGAAACAAAGTTATCATGTTATGGCACTGACATATACAAAAACTATTCAAATACATGGAGTGCTAACAGTGCAGAGGCCACTTGTCACAATGATTTAGCCAAGAACAACAGCCAATTATACGAAGTTTGTTGAATCCGTTTATCGCCTATCTTAAGTAATATCCAGCACGTAACTTCGAACAGTATCTAAGTTTAGAACACCTTTGGGGTTCATTTGTGAGTCGTATACAAATTATTACAGCTAAAAAAAGAAACATTTGCTTCGTGCCAATGGTGCGGGGCTTAGGGCGTGCTTGTCTCCAAAATTTTCGAGACATCACAATCGTCCGTAAGCTTGGATTTTACGAAAGGCGACCATCATTCTATGAGCCCCAAATTACCTGCTACGTCGATGGGTTTCTCTGACACCCGCCGTGTCCCTTAGCAGAACCAAATAGTGTTGGGTTGACAAGGTGCTTAAGTCCTACGTTAATACCTGGTATACCTTTTGATAGGTGATGTGTTGTATGCCGATATCATGCGAATAAACTGAACACCAGACGATACTAACCTGTAAGTACATTGTTTCTCTGTCAGACTCAATTCCCCATAGGAAACCTGTATTTCAGCTCTAGGTGAATTATGTAACGAAAAAGTTTTGTTCTTTTACATATAGGACTGTGGTTCTCGGTCGTTGCAAAAGGGTCACTCTGCTAATAACAAGAATGGCGTCATTGATTAGCCAACTTTTTTACAAGGTCAAGACATCTTAAACACCAACTATGTGATTAGAAGTAATCAATTATGTAGAAAATTTCCCAGTGAATCCAATTGACTTTAGCTTAATACGATCCGAACTTGAAGGAGTAGCTTTCCTTTACCGGGAACGCGTACCGTACAGCTTACCTGCGTAGAAGAGCAATGTCATAATGCATATTTATCCACTTCGCACACAACCAAACGATGTGACAGGTTAACGGTTATCCGATTTAGTCGAAATGTTTGTTTTGGACTCATCATATGATTTTATCGAATTGCCTATAGTATACGTATAGTCGGATACTTGTTTGTTTGGTGATCTAACCTGTTTTATATATAATCTATTTCTACGTGTATAGTCGAGTGTTCCATACGAAAACGTACTGATACGAACGAGAGCATTTACGAAGTTCGGTTTTTCTTCTCTTTTGCTAAATCGTGTAGAAACGAGCGTGTTCATGTAGCACATACTAAATTCATATTAGTCAACTGTGCTATTACCGTGTGTATCTTTGATTATTTTAGCCAACGAAAGTAACAACGAATTTCAATGATAGATATTAAGATGTATGTAATACATGGCGCCTGCTTTTAGATAGAAAACACACACAACTATTTTGAGAAATCACTGAAAAGCAAGAAACGGTACCGTTGCTACCGTTGTAATTTTGAAATTTACCGAGAATATCGGATACGTCGAATTCTATACATATTGGAAGATGTCGGAGATTACTTCCGGCTTAAACTAAATGATGAACACTTGAGCTGGAGTGAAAACTTAAGTCAGCAACTAGGAAACATTAATTATAACATTTGGCAGCTGCAATTAGCTTTAATTGGCGCGCAATGCCTCTATTGTGCAGGTGAAGACTATTGGAATCTCGAACCTGAAATTACGACCGTACTGCGATTTTTCGAACCTAATCCTACGGCACGACTTCCATTAAATGTATAGTTGAATTTATCGCCTATTGTTACCAGTTCGAACAGAGAATTAGAAAAAAACATTCGATGTGAGACGAATATTTAGAAAAACTGACAATAGAGGCAAAGAAACGAAGCGACGCATATAACTCCTTAACGAAAAATAATACAATTCAATTAATCTGTGAACTTTTAAAATTAAGTGCAGCTTTATTTTGACGTCTTATCGTAATAGCGTTTGATGGTATCTGCTCAAATCTCTTCTGTTCTTACGTTACCGTAGATGTGCTCTTGAAACATCCAGAGACTAAATACTATTGTAAACTTGAAGAGAAAGAGCTGTTCCTTTATAGCCGCCGACTTGTCAATCAAGATGGCGTGAGCCGACAAAGATGTGTGTTCAATTGCTATGTTTGTCCAGTGATTCATCTAGAAGAAACAAATAACGTTTCGCTAAATTGTGTTCGGGATAAACGAGCAAGCCTATATAGTACAGGCCAAATATTGTCCACCCGGGCAACCTATCCATATGGCTCACCCACTGAGATCATCGCCAAAACAGCTCAAATACATTGACTCTTGCTTATTTTCGTGATCTTTTCTAACGAGTGGCTTATTTGACTCTAGCAGCATTAGTGAAGAACGTCTGACACGAATGACTGGGGCTAAGCAGAAAAGCGAACGCGTCGTACGGAGTTTGGTCTAGGTGATGGAAATTTTATTCAACTATTATTATTTAATATTGTTCACGTGATGCCACTGGCGTATGAAAGACCGACATATAGCTTGGCAAATCCTACCTCTTAGCTTCGGTACAAACGTGTTATCAAAACAAACAAGAAGGAAATCGGTTTTCTGTACATTCGTGGCATAGCAACACTCAATGTAACTCACCTTGTAAGCTAAAATCTAAACATAATGTAGATAAACATGTAGCTAGAATAAATATCTTATGACTGGATTATTGAGCAATCAAATAGCTATATTTTTCAAGAAATCAGGTGCATTGATCCGTTACTTGTAAAACGGACGTGTACCTTTTCTATGTGTCCACAGACCGAATTCACTCAAAATCAACCCCTAAACTGGTTTGTATCGTTCTCCTTTTAAATGGGTCTAAACACGTCACGTAACAAGAACGGCAAATGTGGAGAAAAAAAGGGGCGGGGGGAGGGGGGTGAGCTGGATCCGCACCGTTGTCTCTATAGGAGAACCAATTGACGCGCGAGGGTATTTAAAATTTTTTCAGGGTATCTCTGACAATATCGCATAATTGCCGCGTTACAGCGGTGTCAGTATTGAATCGTTTGAACTGAATGTATCCAAGAACTTTTCAACATTGCTTAGTTTATACGTACTATGCGCATTCCTAAAGAAAGAATATAAGCATTCGTTCCAGTAGAACTTAATGATTATTATGCTAATCCAACGCTAGTCTACAATCTGCTATGTCAGCCGTAGAAGAGAGCATTAAGAATCAACTGCCGAAATAGTGTTCTATAGGCGAGGTGAAATGTTTTCAACGGAAAGCATATTGCAGTGCTACGAATTCGATATTATGCCAGACACACAATTCCAATCTTCTAAATTTGGATTTTGTGGCTGAGTGACCCTGTGATAAGACCGTATTCGATGCAGTAGTTCAACTTTTTGTAAATACTGCGTATGCATGACTAAAAGACAACGTGGTAACTTTAAAGAGCTGCGTAGAAGGCAACATTGTTCAGTGTGATACAATTCGAAGCAACTATTTTAAGCAGTAACCAAGCGGAAGTTCGACTGATTTGCATGTTGTGAGCGAGCACGCTGCATAGCAGAAGGCTGATAATTGCCTTTGAAAAAACAGTATCGATCGTATCATTTTTAGCCACTGAACGTTTTATCAAACTATATTAGACAATGGCAAAACCAAAGGAGCTCACGCCAAACATCTTACGACAAGGCTGGGATTTATTTCGATACGTCTTATTGATAGCTTATGTGCGATAACCGTCTATTGAATATTTACACAAAATACATGATGTTCATGCCTCTCACAATAGATTTATGAAGCGTGATTGTTCTAAACGGTGCGTAGTTTTTTCGAGGGATATCTTGCGAAATATGAATCTGAAGAATCGTCTATTTGACATCCAATACATATGCATTTCTTGTCCGTCGCAATTCTGTACACGTTTTGAAAGTATCCTTAAGCTATACTAAGTAGAAAGCTAGCGAACGTATATGGTAAATAAAAAAAAACAAATTCGGCTCTACTGTTTACTTTAATTTATATACTCTTGATGTCTGTCAAATCATATTCTAACAAACATGTATTTCTCGGTTAGAAAATATCGACAAGGTCTGCCAAAGAGGACTTTTCAATGTTCAATATTAAATTGAATGGCAGTGTATTAAGCCTTTCCCTTATATACCGACACACACGAACGAAACAGCTTTGATGTTCTGGGTCGAAGATAGTTAATTTATACTCTCCTATCGGACTAGATAAAAGTACACATATTCGTTAGTATGCAGCCCATTTTCTAATTTAATAACATCTTAGAGCACAATTAGCTAAGCTAACCCGTTATCTGAGTCAATTTGATTTCTAATTGTATTGAAAAATCACATGGACTATGACATATGCGAAAGCAGCCTGTTGACGCTACTCAGCGGAACGCGACTGGCGTTATAGGGATCATGGAAACCGTCAGAAAGGCTGACATGCTACTTGAAATCGCTTGATATTTACATGACAAGTCATGATAAGCACTGAAAGAATACACACTCATAACACATTAGCACATGTCGTTTTAGCGGGCCTAAACCTTCTGCAGAGAAAAAGGAATCATTGGATCCCGAAAGTATATGGGAAGAACAATATAAACGGCTTATCGCCAACGATACAAAGTTAACCGGTGTAAATAGTGTGGAAGTTTACAATATTCATGTGTAAATCCATGAGAAATAAGATGAAGCATACTGTCACAGCTAACGTGACAAGTTTTATACCGAGTGCTTTCTAGAAAGCGTCCCATAAATCGAATTTCGGCACATGAACCTAAAGTACGTAAACATCAATCTAACAGCAGCCGAACACGGGTATCGTAAACAGTCCGTCTTCGTACTTGTTCGCTATAAACATGGCAACTCTCGTTCCTCCACATAGTCTCCTTCAGCTACTGTGAGCGTTTTCAAAAAAAGTCATATCTCTCTTTTATTTCGCACAACAAATCTTACCTTTTGATTTTATTAACGGGTCAATGGCGGTGTCATATGCTGGCTTGGTACACTTTTGCATTCGTATTAGTGCACTGAATGGAAATTCAGCCACTCACATTCTTTGCTCTATAGTAATGGCTAGAGTTACCGGGAGAGACCAAAGTAGGACAAGCTGTAACAATCCAATGAAGTGTTTTCCTTTGCTAGAGCGGCAGTGTTAACGACACAACGAAAAAGGGATTGTGGTGTATATATATTATAGCAGACGTTAGCAAGTGGGCAAACCAAAAGGGCACAGTTTAAATTTTGAGTTCCGTGGGAAGATTGGTGTGACACAACTTCCGAGGCGACATGTGCCCTGACGAATAACTGAGAACTGCGAAGGAAGACGGCGGCGCGTACAAAAACAACGTGAAGCGAAGTTAGTGCACAGTGGCTAAGTTTGTTACGTATGAACCTCATCTAATATAATTATTATTGTTTTACGCGTCCTGTATATTTTTTCTAATATCAAATGCATTATATCGCAACCATTAACAATAATAATCCTCGTTTGCATTATCGGTGTTTATATAGACTGGCCCAGTTAATAGACAGCCTAATATGTTTTTAGATGCGCAATCGCGGCCAGATATCTAGGTGCCCGTAGCACAACCGGTCTTGGCTGTGCCACGGGTACCCTAGGTCTAGGTATCACTAAAGGTAGGACATTGGGACGGGCTTTTATCGCCTGAGTTGGACAACTCTTACGGGCTTCTATTAGTTAATCTTACTCATTTCGGTAGACACGCGCTTTGAGTACAGAAGTGATCTGTGTTAAGTGGCCTGGCACTAGCAGCTATGATGTATTATCTACAATCAGGCGTATTGACATTTTGTACCTCTACGCTATTAGCGTTGTTTCCGTCTCTTTTGTACACAAAGAGGTTCTACCATGTTTTTCGTAAGTACCTAGCGTTTATGTAGCCTGCTATAAGAATCCTCTAGGAGGTAAAGGTTACTGACAAAGTTTGTCGTGCAGTTTGTGCCGTCCGGAGCAGTAACTATTTTCATGTGTTCCTTGAAAGCTGCAAAGCTAAAAGATTCAATGCTTTTCGTGCACTTTGCTAGACATCCCGTACAGAAAGACATCATGTAGCCTTGAGGACACTGAACGGCTCTCTGTACACAGTCCTATAACGTAGAGACAGTTAAATGAGAAAAAAAAAAAAACACGCTATGCTATACGTTATATGCCTTTATATTTTCGATAGACTCATATCTTCGTCTAACGCCCATAGCCCACTGTAGATGTGCGAAACAAAATTTATCCCGAAGCAAACGGATTTTTCGTACCTACAGAAGAGGTCCTTTAATGCCTAAATTATATTTTATTAAATAGGCTAGTCTTATCACTAGAAATATAGCTCTCATATTCTACAATTCATTGGGGTATGTCATACACCCGATTATACAATATATGCCTATTCTGCACAGTACCTTTTTCAAAAGCGAACGCTTACCTACTGTGTGGCAAAGGCCAAGCAGCATGTTGGCGACGTGAACCTGGCTTACCTGTGTGCTTAGTATGATGCTAATACCGTTACCCGGACCCCCAAACCCCACAGTGCCTGTCACAGAGGGACCAGAGTTTGGTGAGGACATATTGAATGGCGATCCGCTGATGGTAATTGAAGGCGGAAATAAATTTCCACTGGCTGTCACCGTCGCCAGACCTGTTATCATCAACAGCAAAGCACTGCACTAATTAATGATGTTTTCTTTAATAAGGGTTCGATTAGGTAATTCTTAGGGAAAGCAATGAAAAAATAGACGATGCTGCAGTAATTAGTAAGCGTGGGAATTAGGACAGAAGAACGGTCAACGTATTAAAGCCAGTTCAAGCATTAGCAACTATGGCTATGCCAAAACTTTGAAAAACTTACTCGTATCGTGCTCACGCCAAGGTACAATGACCACGACTGAAGATTAAAACTATCAGCGCAATTAGAAGCATTAAGGCGATCGACTATACACAAAAGTTTCTTTGAATTTTTCGCAGCATGGCCTACATATTTAACGACAGTATAAATTTAGTTTAAGAAAATATGACAATATTTAGAGGATATTTTTTATATCGTACACATCCTTACTATGAAAAGATTATAAAATACGAAGTTCTTCGACTGACCAGGGCGTTTCGAGGTAAGCAGCCCACTGCGTTAGTAGAAATCATTCTATCACATCCTCCTATCACGCATGTAGCCTTCAACATCATTGATGGCTTAAAATCAAACAGTCCTATGCAATGATAGCAAATGCAAGGTACAAAGGTTTCCCTCAAATACAAGTAAGCGTTATCACAGGCAATGACAGCACATACATAAGCGTAGAGTTTTAATGTACTTGATGGCTACGTAAGGGTAATGTTCGTCATCATTATGCGGCTCCTAGAGCAAATCGAATTTGTACGGAAGATTAAAGGAGGGAGTCACAACTTATCGGCTTAACAATACCTCGACTATATATTTCCGTGATAGATTAGTGGATAACGTGTTTGCGTGTCGTGGTCTAGGCTCGAACCCATAGGACATAGACAGACTTGTTTCGTGTTAGGGTCCAGCTGTAAGATGGATGGAAAATTCGAAATATACCGTAATACACATCCGACATGTTACGGAAGAATACCACTGGTGATTTTTATACATTTATTGCACTGCAGATAGCAACAACAAGCGTGTAGAGGATTCTTTTTATGAGACTGCACGGCGGAAATTCAATTTATATTTCCGGCTAAGTGCTGTAAAGGAAGCCGGGCTGAGTGATGCAGAAGATATATTACAAGCAAGAGGAACAAAGGGTTGGTTTTTCAGAAACATGGCCAAATACTAACCTTATTTAGATTTTGTGGGAACCAAAACGTACACGGTGTTACGTGTTGGTGCTAATTACGCATAGTTCTGTCATAGAGTTGTAAGCAACAGTGTAGAAGTAGCGTTAACGTTAGACGAAAACAAAGTTATCATCTCTTTCTCACCTTATTAGCTTCTCCAAGTTACTAATTAAATAATTGACTAGAGGTTAGGGATAATATTCCTGTTTGATTCGTACGTTTATTTATCCGGTTAGGTCGTAACTATTCAAGATTTTGAGTTTGAGACAATTCTTTGCAAAAAAGACTTACAAAGCTCTTGGAGCGATTCTAAGATTTTTTGTTCTGAAGTTATACATACTTCTATTCATGGCCATCATAAGATACTGAGTTCAAAATAATTTAGCCTATTATCAAGATAATATTGCATTATCTACAATTCGTTACCTCTGGGTAGTAATTAGAGGTCAGCTCAATCAATCAAATAATAAATCTTAAAACAATAATAAGCAATAGCAGATACTTGAAAATAGGACTTTTGTCCTTTTTTTTTTTTCAATTTACAGCATTGGGTGCATTAAACGTATTAAGTGAAATTTGCCAACCATGTGACCAAACAATAGGCAAACGTTCAAAATCGGCTACTCAGTGAGCGGTTAATCATGGGCTAGCACGATGAAGCGGAAATTGATATCTGAGCAAACATCGATGCGCTGCCCATTGGAGAGAAAAGTAGACCTGTAGGTACCCTATATCGAAGGATGTATAGGAACCGATATCCTCTAGAACGTATAGAATACATGTGATACCCATATAGAAAGAAATGAACGTCCTGATTCCATCAATTATATATGCTTAGCTTATAATTTTTGATGATTTCGATGTATTTTGAATGGCACAGATTAGCGAAGATTTTTCCGCAACCTTGAAAATTTTGTTCATGAAAATGCCTTAAGCGTGAAAATAAGTTTCCCTTTTTCTGACGCCATCCCGTTTTCCAGCAAAAAAACCTAACGCTCAAAATATATATTGTGTAATCGCAGACACCCTTTCATTATATCTGATGAACAAAAATGTACACGAAAATAACGAAAAAAAAAGTTTTAAAAACTAAGGCCATCTAATACGAAACTGTTATTTGGCTCATGGCAATGGCAGTGTACCAAAAGCAGATGGGTAAAAACAGATGCAAAAGGGTAAGAATGTTGCTGCTTGACACTTTTACGCGAATGTAAAACTAGCCGAAATTTCCTGCGACCACGCTGCTTCAATTGCGGACAAAGCACAAATTATATCTATCATTTCCTATTGGTAAAAGTGATCTTTCGAAGCGTACTAAAATCAACTAAAAATCAGAAAGGCCATGACAAAAGTAAACTTATTTAATAAAACTAGCTTATCTCATTCTACATTTCTACAGATGATTAACAGAGGATAACACAAAAACACGTGCGTTTAATCGCTTGATTCATATGTTTTCGAAACAGCGAAAAGCTAACAGGCGTTGTAACAGAATCTTAACTCAAAAACTCATAAGAGTAGGACTATATATAAAGTTTTCGTCCACGTAGTTGCGGTTTGCCTGATAAATAGAAGCAATGCGCCCAACAACACGAAACGCTGTCCCAGCAGCGCAATTATGTGATTTCGGCCTTTCTTCTAAAAAATCAAAAAAAAAAAAAAGATCTTTGAAGACTTCAGTATTTGTATATAAGAGTTACTAAACAAAAAAGTATTCCATGTTTCGGCAGAACCCTGATCGACCGTGACGCCATGATGAATTCGTTCAATGCACGCAACTAGGGGACTGCACGATGTTCACATATCAACGTTAGAGCAAAGTTAGATTGATCACTGGACATGCAACGTTTAAGGGGCTTCAATGAACAAGCGTAATTATCTCATGGATGTTATAAGATCTACTTAGAACTTAAAGACTGCATTTATAGCGAACGTAGATGAAGCAAAATATATTCCTAGATCATATTAGTAACCGACAAAGTCTGCTGAGAACGATTAAACAAAAAATTAGCAAGTTATATCTACCATGTTTACCATATAAAGCATACTATCCATGTAGTAGTTCTAGACAAAAATGCTACAAAACATAATATATAATTAACAATATATCAAGATGAGAAAAATCGTTGTTATTCTGATTATAATGAAACATTATGGTATTAAAGGTTGAACGGGGACAGGCGTTCTTGTTTGAAGTCTCTCCCCCCCCCCCCCCCTTACCCACACGTAAATACTATAGTGCGTAAGTAGTCAAAGTACATTTTTTTAGTGCATGGCCTTAACAGATATCATCAGATTTCTAATTGGACGAACAGTGGTTGATAGTAACGTTAGAATGATTTTAGCTGCTCAAAGCTATTGATCTTTTTCGTGCAGTCCATCCTGAACAATTTCACCAGTGGTATATGCTGCATAGAGAACACAGACGTGCACAAATGGCACACACATCTGGTCCACAGCCATCGGAATCCCGCGGACGGTCTCACGCGGCGAATTTGGACATAATACTAGCATAATGTAATCTCTTTGTGTTGTATACTTCGTCTCACTCTTCTCCCATCGTTCGGTTGCGCCTCTTGCGTTCTTCTTATCTATTGTCTCATAGGACGGCGGCGTTCTTTTTGCGCGTCGGCCAACCCGGGTGCTCTCTTTCCCTCCCTCTATCAATCGCTGTCTTATGACGGCAAGCAGAAAAAAGGAAACGAGTCCGAAGGGCTTATTGTCCTTTCTATTGGCTGTACGTACCCGTCGATGGAACTATATTTATCGCGCCGTCACCACTTGAACCGCCGCTACCTGCACTCGAGGCTCCCCCCGGCGTCACGGGTGGCACCATGGGCGACAACGAAGAAATAAAGCTAGAAGCTGTTGAGTCTGTAGGAAATCCTGGAAGCTGTGTGGGCACTGGTCTGACTGTGGACGAACGAGTAGCCGAAGAGTAGGCAGAAAGTCGAGGTAGTTGATATTACCGATGGCGACACCGCCCGTTCCGCCAATGTCAGCAGGACGTGAAGAAACGTGAAGAAAAAAAAACAAGTCAGAAAGCGATCGTAGCAATGATGAATCACTGATAGCAACAGTTACAATAATACAGCAAGTACTATAATAATAATAATCACGATTGGAAGAACCAACATAGAGCTCTGTTGGGTTAGTCAGCCTTATGTAATATCCATTGGCGACATAGAAGGAAAGGAACGGGGCAACTGTAGGGGTTTCCCTATGTCCGGCGTTTGAGAACGCTTTGCTCACTGTTGACTGTCACAATACGACAACGAAAAGGAAGGTGGAACTGACAACAACTGTTTAATGTCCTTGGCCCTCTTACCTGAGCTATCTCATTATTTATAAAGTTCAAAGGTGCGCACGAGCGAACATTATCGTTGCTTCTATATATAATAACTGGGTGTATATAGGCGACTTCAAGGTATTGAGCTTCACTTCTTTCAGATTACCTCGTTTACTTACTAACTGATAGTCATAGAATACAGAATAGAGATAAAAAAAAGTTGCCATCCTTTAATTATATAAAAGTAGGAAACGTATAGGGTTGGTATAATCAAGCCAAGATAAACAGTAAGCATTATGTCGACGTCTACAGAAAGCAGAACGCGATTTCGATTGGCAGTACCTAGCAATTATCTTGCTAGTGGACATATAAAGTTATAAGTCGTTAATAAACAGATATCCTAATAAATAACCTCGAACTCTGGACCTATGTGTTCATAGTCTAAAAGAGAAAGTATAGTGTCTGTACAATGTCTTATTAAAGTGCAATTGATTCACAGTGTCTTGCACAATGCACGTAAGACAAACGTACAACGACGTATAGCGAAAATTGCCTTTCCACTTAAAGATGAATTTAACACCAATGATTTTTGAGGTTGCTTAGCAAATACGGTGTGAGCCAGAAGAAAAGCCTCTTAGGCCTATTATATATCTATGATATTTAGCAATATTTATATCATGAATATTGTACGATACAGTGCGGCTTCAGGTAAATATACGTAATGTACGACGCATCGAGTTCTGCTTAGCGCAATAAAAAAAAAAAAAAAAAAAAGCGAATTTCTTACCCTGAGCTTTCGTCCCGTGGAATAGGAGCATGTACGTGAGTAACGCTCCTTTGATAACATACATCGTGTCTCTAATAGCGCTCTAAGCCTGCTAACGGCAAGATATTCCTCGCTTTGTTAGAATACACAGGTTTGATCGTAAGTTTGGAAATGTGCCTAAAACGTATTGAGCAGTCACGGCTTAGCTTGCTTCTGGCGGGCCCACAAACTGTGCCCCGGATTTTATTCGGCTAGCAGGGTCTTACCCGCTGTCATATACTTGCATATAGTAAATCAGACGAATCATACGTCAAAATCTGAACAAATTGTATGGACGAAGACCCATAGACTAAACCAATGACAATACAAACCAGATCACTTCGCGGATGATGTGTATTTACGCGAAATGATGATGCTGCTACACCTGACTGAGGCGACGTGTGGTCGCAACAATTGAAATGACTTGTGATTGAATGTAGAAAGCCTGCGAAACTGAGGGTGATGATGATAATGATACCAATAATAACGCGATTGCTGTCGTAATAACAATACTCAGCAATAACAGAAAGCAAACCTACGCACATCGGTCTCCGTTTTGATCTAGCTTAGTTATCTATACGAACTAGGAATACTAAGCTCGCCGTCCATGGAGCAAAGCCATAACCGCTAAGGAGATGATGGCAGCAGGGGCTACTTGATGACACCCGTCAGTTGGACTATAATGTCCTTTTGAGGGTCCTAAGCACGTTGCCTATGTACGCTTTGCTTATAATATATACAGCAATCACGTTGGTGGAGTGAAGGCTGAATGCATTATCAGCCCATCTATGTGAATAGAGGAAGCAGGCGTAAAATATAAACAGATAGACCCTACAAAGTAACGCCATATGTTTCCAGTTCAGCAGCAAAAACCCACCAGCGCTCGCCAATCCAGCAAACAACCAGAAGTAGTCAATGCTTAACTACTCAGTCCTTAGGCATCGTCAGGGCAGCATGCCAATCAAAACAAACTGTTTGGTTTCTTCAAGATGTTGCAAAGTACATGGACGCAGGAACACACATTCGTTAAACCTATTGTGATGAAGGTTGATGGGGGCTAACTGCTTGGTTGCTGACAGACGACGAACGGAAGGCCTTTTCCGTTGCTGTCGCTGCTACTGAGACCCAGCTGCTTGGTTTTCTGCTGACCTGCCTAGCTACTTGACGTCAAGCGGGTTGGCAGCCGCAACGACAACGATAAGAACAGTGGCAGGAACACAGCGACGCCTGCATAAAGGCCATCACGATGACGTAAAGCCAGTTACCCATTTAGCTTTAGCGAGCTAGAAAATACTGGCCGCTTAGCAAGTTTGAGTGAAGGATGAAGCATTGCCTGTCACTATTGACATATGTTATGCCTCGGCGCGGAAACCGAACGCGAACGAATCCGACCTGAGAGTCTCCTTTCGATACGAGGTGATATTGCGAAGTGGTAGGGAAATAACGTGAAGCTGGTAGCTGATAGCAAAATGGTTGTTTAATCTACGTACAAAAATGAGTGAACAACTGTTGAGCGAGAGATTGGGTGGTCATTTTGTAGATTCTTAAAATCAAACAAAATCTCTAAATAATTTAATAACAGATTCGACAGTTTGTGAAATGCTCAGGTCCCGCAAAGGTTACTCAAGCACAGAAAATCGATTTTTTTTTTTTGAAAATCATAAATATTAAGGGGACGTATATTGGTTAAATTCAATACACAGCATTATACGGCGTGTAAATAAGCTCATGTAGATGTTTGTGCTGAATTATATTATTAGTGATAAGACGCTGCATTTTTTCTGTGATCGTTTGTATTTACTAACTCATAGTAGCTCTCGGCAACGAACACATCGCGTAAAAGATAAGTTTTCATTGGTAATGAATAACGGTCGTTTAAGCAGCGTACCCGCTGACTTGACGTATGGCAGTATATTCTTAACCGTAAAGTCGCTCAATTTTACTATCGTGATGAAATACGACATTATACTTCTCAAACGATCACTTTTCAGCATAAACTCATGACGAAACATTGACACAGTTGAACCACGAAGTACTCCCCCACTGGCATTTCCTAAATACTCATCAATCTACAAGTGAGTTTGTGCAGACTAGATTTAGCGGCTTCAGCAATAGCTGCTTAAAGTAGTGCATGTATAATGAGGAGATAGATGAAGCCATAAATGAGACTTATTCGTACAGTGTGTAAAGTTCCGATTAACCGATAGTGCGTGTCCCGCCTCAATAAGGTCACTCTCTAAAATATGATATCGGTAAGTACTTTTGAGTGCCTTATTATTATTATTATTTATTCCAATTTATAATCGGAAAGGCTAACTATTTTCCGAACCAATTATGATTGCGTACTTTGGCATATCTTCGAAATCTCACGTAGATATGTTCTGCCGTAGATGAGACATTTTTTGTATTCCGCACGTTTGCATTAGCCTTTTTGACTACGAGCAAACTCGTCTGCCGGCACCTGCATCAGAACTAAATTGAGTATCAAACTATATAACAATTTTATCGAACACAAATAATCGCTGCTCTAAGCGGGTTTTAAAGTAGGACGATTGCAGTAGCAAGATACCCTTGCGGAACTGTATCAGTTTATTCAGATTACGGCCTAATGATAGTCCTTGTTGCAAATTGCTAGTTTATCCAAATGGAACGGCCAATGATTTAATCAAGACTGGTGAACCAGTCGTAACTAATGATGCCAGGCTAAGCATTCGACAGTAAATTCATTTAGCATTTTCAGGGCGATGTTTGCTTGCAGATATCAGGAGAAAGAACAAACTTTCCCGCCTTGTTGGCCATGTTTGACAGCTCTTTCTGCTGCATATGATGATCAGGGAAATCATCACCCTCGCTCCTAGTTTGTAACGCGCGTACCTAAAACAAAACTAGCTCTGGTTCCTACATTTAGTGATTTTTAGTGGCAAAAATGAAGCGAAGTTCAGAAAATTGTAATAATTTGTGTCAGGTATACACAAACCTCGCTTGTTGTGATCGGTACGCTACAGGGGTATGTATGTATGTCCTTCTTCGGCTCTTCTACTTCACTCGTCGGGTGCGCTATTTACCTGCATTCAAATCTGCATCACTTAAACATTAGTGAGCATTCAGTAGACGTACGTTCTTGAACAGGTCAATTACATAAACAGAACTAACTAGGCTAGACATGTCGAACGCCCATGGAGACATTCTGCTACTTTACTAAACTGCTATTTTTTTAAACAACTTCTAGAAAGCATCGTACAAAAAAAAGGTATAGTTTCCTAAATATCGGCCATGTGAGATAGAAAAAAAATTCTCAAATGTATGTCTTTCTTTATTAAACTGTGTAGCCTTCTGGGTTCAGAACCACCCCGCTCTGAGTGATAAAACGCCTCTAAGCGTCTGTGTAGAGGGACTGATCGATGGCGATCCAGCCGAGCATTTGCGTTGCGGAATCGCGCTTACCTGGGACTTCCTATAAACGACTCAATTTATTTTTTGTTGGCGAACGCACCTAAAATGTCTTACGAATCTATTACTGCAAGAATTATACAATCTCTATAAACGTTTTGGACGAAATAGAAATGAAAAATTTATTTAAGGGCAGTTGTTTCAAAGACTATTAAGAAGTACTTGAAAGGTGATCTTTTAGTTATTCTACCGATTCTTTCTATATTTTGCTGGCTTTCAGTATATATATATATATATATATATATGTATGTATATATACTTAAAAATAGCATAACATTAAGGTTAGCGACCACCTTGTTGGAGTTGTTCAAAGGTAGCCATTTAGAATAATAATTTTATATAATAAGTCTAATTTTTTTTATAATTTTCTAGCTAATTTTTGCTTAATCGATTAGATAAGTTAGTATAACATGCAAATGCTGGAAAATACCGCGGGTCACATTTAGAAATTCGTTCAAAAAGGATTTCCTTTCCTACCGAGACGCGTTCACATGGAACTGCTAGTCTCGGCACGGATTTGCTTGTATTTCACAGTTTTTCGGTCCTGTCTGATCAATTCTCCTGTGTTTTTCCAAGCCGTCTGTCCAATCTAAATGTTTCAAGCTTTGCATCCGGTGTTGGCGCTAAGTTTTGCAGACGATTGGCTTTTACCACGCAAACGAGTTCAAGTACTGAATTGAATTAAAGCTAACGTGGAGTTTTTTGGCGCTTCTAATTCAAATGTTTCTGAGAAATCGAACAGTGAAAGATACTTCTTACGATAAAGGCACTAAAAACGTTTGGGATGTAGCTGATACGCACTCATAAACTAGAAATGTTCTGAAAATTCTAGCCTAGAAAAAAAAAAACACTAAAAGAAGCTGTTTACCAAGACGGACTGTATCGAATCTGACAAGCGTCAAGCTCTTCCGTTGTACGGTACATAAAAGCGCGCTCGCGCCGTGTAAGCCTAAGCAAGGACTGCAAACCTCAGACTCGTCAGGGTTAGATCACGTCGAATTTTTGCTCATATTGAAAAAAATGCTCCCGTCGAAATGGTGAGACTTTTCGACACCGAGGAATCTTGATATGACAGCTTGGTACGTCTACTCAAAGTAGCCCATTATTCCCAAGTATGATGGATAGCTAGGAGCTACACACCTCCCTTATACTTAGGTAAGTGGAGGATCCTCGGAATGATTGTGTTTATGACAAGACAAAACCTCCGACAGCTCTGTGATATAACGTATGCGAAGTAACCTGTAGAGCATGTTTATTATCTAAACTAAATTTGCGCCTACAACTCCGTCTAATAGATGAACAGACGCCGGTTGCAAATATACTCGATCACAGTAGAAGGGAAATGTTGGACGTTACCAAGGGACGCTGCCAATGGAAAGTGAGTCATATCATTTTTGCAACCGTCTTTTACAGACATTTTAAGAAACCAATACTGCGAAGTGAGCTGTGATCACGTGTCGTTTTATGACATTGGTATATATTACTTACAAAATTAAACATACGATACATATCTCTGCCAGTTGCCATTATGCAAACGTTGCGACTTCGATCTACTTTTAACGAACCTCGGTAATTATAAAACACATACGGTTACTATTACTCGGGCTGGATAAATATCTAGGCACAATATATTTACATCTATAGAGGCGCCCGAGGAAATAGGCCTATTCAGACCCGTTTTTATTGTGGTGAAACAACCTAAGCAATTCCTTGTGAGATTCAGGAGACACATAAACGTCGAGTGGCGTTCACCACTCCGTGCCTGGGTCTGGGATATCGAGCATGGAGGGAGGCCTATTTTCCTTGATATTTATTAAACTAATTTTTTTCTCAAGCGTTATAGCCATATATCATATACACGTACACGCATCTAGCGATACAGGCGTTCCCATAGTCGCGACCACTTATTCCCTGAGTCCTCTAGAAATCACTACATAGCAATCATATACATAGCTAGAATTATATACACGAAACGTAGAAAACCAGTTTACTGATTGGTCTGATCTGCAACGAATGAAAATGACTTAGCTGGAGGTAGTTGAGTCATTTGAAGTTCTTTCAACATCTAACATCTTTTCCTGACTGAACTTGAAACAGATAGCAGTATTTAGTGCAGTACGAAACAAGCAGGGCCTAATCGATGCCACTGGAATAACTGGCGAAGCGAATTAATGAGGGATTATGATACCGACGATAGAAGGTAACTACTCGCTACTCCGAAAGAACAACAAAAGGGTAAACTTTAACAATAAACAGAAGAAAAGCGCGTAGCCTTTTTGGAATTCAAGTTAATTCAGTTGACACGATAAAAATAGTGTAATTTTTGTATTGAAAATAAGTCAAAAGGCGTTTCCGTTATACCGAAATATATACATATATATATATTTCGACTGTTCCAACTTCAAACGATTCATTTATTTAGGATTTTTCCTAAATATTATTTAGGATTATTAGGAGAGCTTGATTAGCTATTTAGGAGAAAGATTATTCGACAATGTGATATATTTGTCAACTAGAAAACTCAGCAGTTGCATCGCTGAACGTAACATTCTGATCTTATTTTCACCTAATTTTCGCTGGCGTTTGCAGAAAAGGTGGATGAGAGGGCAAGGCAATTTAAACTCCTACCATACATATGTGAACGCAAAAATTATGGGTGGCTTCTAGCGCTGAATTAGCTTAAATCTGAAGCATTGTTTCGCAGTTACGTTAAAAGAGCAGACGGACATCGTTTACCTATTTCAACTTTTGATTTTAAGAACAAGAGTAGGAACTGAAGAATACTTTTTGCATTACACCTCGCCAATTTCCTATCTCATAGCACAAGAACGACCCGTTTACTTTGGGAAAAGGATTCCGAACTCAGCGACCAACTAAACAACCTCTGACGACCTCTACGATAGCGGCGCTTGCAGCTAAAGCTTCTCACCTCACACACAAAATAGTTCGGATATCTTCACGTGCTTAGGAGTACGTCAAGATTAAGCTGATTGGGTACCATAAAAGCCCAACTACTTGGGGCGTTGCATTGGACAACTTATCATTTGAAACATACTCCTGGACCATTGGCAATGGTTACTCGACGTCTAGTGAAATGTCTTTTATTTATTCATTATTATTTTTAAGCAAAAATTAGCTTTTTATTTATCTGGCCAACCGATGATCCCAAGACTCGACTTATCATTGCTGTGCCACTAGAGTTGAAAGGCGTTGTGGCGAGGTTTGTCGGTATTTTTCGCACGCCTTATGTATATCTGTTTAGTTATGCACACTACCTCTGTAAGGAGTCACGTATAAATAAATAAAGCTTCGTTCGTCCTAGTTTATCCTTATTTAAGTTCAAATCATTGCCAAAATTTGATTTAGTCTCCATTCGCCTATAACTACGATAGCAGACGAACTTTTTAAGGGAGAGGGAAAAATGAAGAAGATGACGGATGGTTGAAACGGTTATTTCTTGCAAGATTGTTGCCGGGTGGTGTGTCTAGGCTGAGAAAAAGGCCCTATGTGTATAACATGAAAAGGAGCTTCTTTAATAGCAATGTTATAGAGCTTCAGCCGTGGTGTCACGGACTTGTTCAGCCTGAGCGACAGTAGGACTGAGAATTAGACGAACAGCGTAAGATCGGCCATCATAAGACCTGAAGCATAAGACCGCTAAGAGAGGCTGACGCAACGTTCCATTTAGCTTCTACCAGCAGTGGTCGATCTCGCACGAATAACTTGTCCAAACCGATGAACCTCGTACCGCTTTTACATAGAAAATCTGCATCTTCCCGGCTGGCCGGCGCAGCGGGGACAATTTTCAATTGTCCAACTGAACGTTCGCTGGCTAACAACAGTGTAATTATCTTTATTCGATCGTCGACGTGGACTGGCGTTAATAACAACAGTTAACGCATGACTGCTAGTAACTGGAATAGAGGTCAAGGTATTGCTGGGTCATCTTTCAGCCGGTAATTGCCGATCCGTTTTAAACTCATGTGAGAATGACGTGCGCTTGTTGTCCATTCACAGAGTTCGCTGTCACTCGATTCTACAGATCGCGGAGATTAGCAGAATAGAGATAGATTTTTCAGGGAGGATCAGTCTTCAGAGCGAACGCCAGGTAAATTTCATGGTATTTGTAAAAAGTAAGATGTTTTACAATTAAACATACTGACAAATTTGAACCGATTAAATATGTATCCGATAAAATTAATGTCTCTACAAGGTACACGCTATATCGTTTTGGCTCAACTATGCTAATACGGCACAACTATAATAGATGACCGTTTGAAATTTTCATTCTTTGATAACATACAATGTAGTATATTCCAGTGACGAGGCTAAGTAAAATGAACGGAAGAATATTGCCACTTAGTTCCGCTCTTTTCTTACGCATACAACGAGCATCAATGACTATGTAAGAATATAAAAAGACTATATAAAAGACTATGGGCGTGCATATGCTAGTTGGACGAACGGCCAGTCTTCCAAGAATTTAGCGCGAACGGAATCGTCCTGCCGCCAGCATCTTGCATGTCGCCCACGGCTCAGATTTAGAACTCTATACAGGACAAATACCCTAATTACGTTTTAGCGCAGGATCAGCACCGTGTCCTTTGTCGAAATGGCCTTTCGGAAAGACAAATGCTTTTAGCAACTATATAGAACTAGTTTCTCGACTCAGAAGAAACGAAAATAGATTACATAGCTCCATACATATACCTATACATAACTATACGTCTAAAGTTTGAAAAACTATTATATTATTTTTTAAATGAGTTTTTTTGGCAGGTCTCTTAGCATTTCGTTTGCGGCACTCCCTTGCTATATAGCTCATTCTATACTTATCGTACTATAAGTGAGCTCAAATAAAAAAAAATTGTATTTACACTTTTTTTTTCACAGCGAAATAATACTTCCCATATTAAGCAGATTGCCCGCCAACAACACAATCTCTGTGACTACAGAAAGTTATCAGTTTTATATCACATAGATGTTTCCTTTTTCTTCTGTCCGATTTCGTAAACAACGCCAGTACTACTGCACTATCACGGGGATCCTCCGTCCAGTTGTGGCACGTATTTTAAAAATATAACCAATTTGAATCGGACTCCATCACCTTCAATATTGAGACCACCATATTGCTTTTTGAAAAAAAACAACAAAATCACTCATAGGAGATAGAACTAACTGGTCAAAAATATTGGAAGAACACAACGGTGATGCCATCTTCCGAGCGTTCACGAAGACGAGCAGATGACTCATTTAGGCTTTTATCCTATGGTCGTCCAAAGCGAATTGCTATGGCGCGTCGGCCACGTAGAGCTCCACGTCCAGACGCCGTTCCCGCGAGGGTCATCAGAGGCAGTCACCGTGGCCCGTTACGTAATCGGAGACACAAGCGAGCTCGACGGATCACAGAAGTTATGCATCCGCCCGCACCTCCACCTTCTCCCTCTGTGAGCCTTCCCCGAAACTCAGCAACTGCAGAAGGTGGCGATGGATGGTGTAAAACTTAGTAAAGCTGAACAGTCCCCTCTTCAGTCTCGACTAAACCGACTGTTTATCCGTCCACTATTGTTTACAATAAACCAACAAAACTTATGGCCCTAGCTTAATGCAAACAAGATTGAAAAGCTCGTGACATCTGATCGCCATCATGAATGTGCGTGCTAAGGGCGCGGCAATTTTCAAATTTCCCGATGAATCCCCCGAAAAGATGTGCCGGTCTTTCTGGGCTCGAACGAACAAGTAAATTTAGAATGAACTCGCGCAAGTTCATTGAGGAAGCTAATTGAACCGATACCAGTTCATCTGTGGTTTTCAATGATAGGAATCAACCTCTCCCTCGCTATCATTTTTCATTGCTCGTGTGGCACTGATATGCTGATCAATACTTTACTCGTGATTCAGTCGATTCAGAGAGTAACCGGCTGCCTCTTACGTCTTCTGGGTGATAATGTATGAAAGCCCTAGGCAAATGTGTCGCTGTTCCACCCGAGTGACATCGACGATGACTTCAATACGATGCGTTCTACGGATTTTTTATAGTAAGCGAGGTGTTGTCATAGAAAACCATAGCTACAGCTAGGTAAGGATGCGCAGAAGAAATTCTTACAGTCGGAATTAATCTCGGGGTTACGACTTTTGTAAGTCGAAGGCCATAGTGATCGATTGGCTTCTTCTGCCGGCTGCATGAAAGAACACGACAAAGGATATAACAAAGGCAACCAAGGATACTTCTAGTAAACGAACAGATAGACTTGTACTAACAGGCACAGACTGCGTAACAAATAAACAAGTCCAGCTTTATCGAGCCATAAATGCCGCCACCGTTGACCCAAGTAATGGTTACTTAACTTTCGATAAAACTTTAGGTTCTCCGCGACATATTGTAAGTATCCATAGGGCATATTAGGACAGGTCATAGTCGTGGGTTTTCACGAGATAAGCAAGCAGGCTCGACCCAACAAATTGCTCAGACACAACCATGCTGCACTTGTTGTCGTATGTATGCTTTGAGAATCGCATAGTCGACATGCAAAATAGGTGACTGGACCAGGATTTGGATGGTAGTCGTGAAGCGTTGTACAATTCAGCCAATCCATCTATGAATAGGGAAATTTTCGATAAATATGGCGTTTTTCTATTTCATAGCGAAAAAGGACATTACAGGAACAGACTTGTGCGTAAACGAAGATAAAACTGACAGTTTATAGCGTGGCTATGTATTCCAAATACTTACGTTTGTTTTAGATAGTAGTATAATAAAATGTACGTCGGGCTCCATACTTCTCCTTACATAAACAATCGGGCTTTCCATACTTCTCCTTACATAAACAATCGGGCTGCGTGCTCAATTGTCCACACATCAGTGGCCTCACGCAAAAGTTGTTATGCAGCACAAAAATATACAATTAAAAAACTGTAGAAAATAATTTATTAAACATAAACAGAGTAGAAAAAGATTAAAACCAACGCGTGAGACTCTTTGATCTACTAAACTACAACTGATATGATAAAAGGTTAACAGGTACAAGCATGAACAGAGTTTTTTAGGTTCACAAACGTTTCCCAGTTCCGATCTTAGCTAGTGTAGTATGATTCAGGCGAAAAAATATTACGTTCCAGTTTACGTCTCGCTGCTTCTCTCTTTTGACGCGCACCCTTTTAAGTGCACGCTAACATGAGCTCACTCACATTAGGTAGCAATAAAGGACTATATGAGACTCGCGTTTATATATATTATATATACACAGACGTATATTTATACATATACCTGTTGCCAGAAGAAATACCCTTTCTTGATCTACTCCATCCCTGTTTGTGTGCTTTGACATTTATGTGAAATAGCCTCAGGACTCCATTCGGTTAGCTGAGCGGCGTGACCCCGCCCTTCGTCCTCCTATCTGGACATACGCTGGTCCATCGCTGCTGCTACATCTTTTGTGACGCGGCTTGTCTACCGTCCACCAACGATGCTGACGACTTCTGAAAAGTTGACGAGCTGCATTTCCACCGTAACATTCCCTTAAGCTGCGTGCTACCTAGTACGCACATTCGCCCATGCTGGTTTCTTTCCGTCAATTCTCTTTGCTTCTGTTATCATTATTCTGCTGGTCCTTACCCAAATCAGAATCCCATTTCAAGACTCTGATGAGCCCATTGCCACGTTGCTACTGATAGATATGGGAAGTCGCTTCGGCTCGTATCCTGAAGGTCGACCGACGTCATCGACCACATTCAGCTTATTTGCGTCTGAATACGTATGCATGTTCTCATATATATGCGGATACTTGCTGGTATACGTTGCGTGTTTCGATAGTTTGACCTTCTTTCGAAGTAAATTCTGGCGCATATTGAAGTTTATTTCTTCGCTCGCCTTTACTTTGTTCGTTACCCCATACTCTAGATGATCCTAGGCTTCAGTACTGATGACAACGACACCACATTCAATTATCGCGATGAAAATGACATTCGGCGACTCGCCCGTTGAAAAACAGTTTTTGCTCTTGTAGCACCCCCGACGAAGCATGAGGGTGAGTTAGGATGAGGTCATCCTTACAGATGGGGACCTAAATGTGGGGCCGTTTCTGTATCTGTGTGCCGACAAGTAAATGCTGTGTAATTTGGGCGTTACCGGTGGTCGCTATGCGACCCGCACTTTTCGGTAGTGCACAAGCAGAGTTGACTTGCCCTTTTAACATTCGCATGAATTGCTAGGTACGATTAGTAAGGTAATAACAATATCAGCGTTACAGGCTGCTGTTTGTTTGCCAGCCGGCGGTAGTATATGTTAGACGAGAAGTAAGAAAGGTATGCTATTAAATGGAGCCTTGTCTTTCCGTCTGTTAGAAACTTCAAAATGAGAAATCTGTGCGTGGTACTACTGATTGTGTCTGTTTTCGCAGACGGGCCACCCGACACTGAAGCATAGTAAATTTTAATCAGACCTATTGAAAGGTCCTTGGGTTTTCATGTCCGTGATGTATCGACCGACTTACGGCTGTTCTAACCTAACTTCGATTATGCCTGGGTAATACAGACCACGAAAATAGCGGTGAACATGTAAAGAGCTCATTGTTTCCGAAGTGGCACAAACAACGACGGACTAGATGTCAATTTTTGTATTTTTTTTTCCTGTAACGTTATAATTAATCACCTGAGATTGCTTATTTGTCTTTTATAATATTTACTTCTGTTCGCGTATATCTACTGTTGAGTAACTGGATCCCGAAGAAGCTAGCCATGCCCACCCAAGCAAGCAATTCTTCGCCGCAGACAAGAGGTGTTAAATGCAAAAAAAAAAAGATGGTGTAACCGTTCAATTTCCGTCCAATCTAGAATATTGAGACGAAATGAGTTTTAATTTCTCTTTAATTATATTACACCACCTATAGCTCCCGCCTGTTTCAAACTGAATCCTTTCTATTAATTTTGTTCGGTCCTTTTTAGGTTTCCATAACTATAGATGGCTTCAATGGAATCAACAGCACAATCGTTCCGTCTTAGAACGATGTTATAATAGCGACTTCGACGACCTAGGTCCATTCCGTGTTTACGATGACTATCTATTTCTTTAGAAAACACTCCAAGCTTTTTGCATTTTAAGTAGTGCAACACTGCTTAAAATGATCTTTTTTTTTTTTAGACGTAGCATAAACAGTAACATTGTAGTATTATAAAATAGTAGTTCTGTAATACGTATTGGTAGATTCTCACATCTATATCATAGTTATATTACGTTCTTAATAATCTTTATAAAGGCTTATCTAAACAATTAGTTCTAACAAAGCGACAGATCTCTCCAATCTGCGCTGATTGATCCTCCACCAGATCACCTGCATCCTCGTGTTTTCCAAAAAAGTGGCGAGTCGTGTGATGGGTTAATTGAACTAATATATTTATTATATCTGTATATTCACATAGCATGTTTATGCCGACTATATATATATATAGTAGCTGCATATAACTACTACTTTACTTTAAAAACTATCAGATATTTTCAGTCATATAAGACGCTGATGCTGCGGTATTTTTCATCCTAAACACCAAAAACTGTAGTTTCTGGCGGCTGGTATCAGCAATCTATGACCACTAGCACTTCATTTGTTGCTGCGTTACTATTTTTATCTCGAAGCAGTAGGTGAAGGCGACTCATTTTACGAAAACGACGACCCGATTTATTATCTACTACTCAGCGCTGGCTCGTTTGTCGAGCGCGCTTTCTATTTCCTCGGCCTACTTTTGCGCCCAGAACTTTGCTTTCATTTATTCTACTTGTCCACCTGTCATTGTTTTTCTCGGATTTACTCTGTGAGTGCGGAGAAGTGATCCCTTGTGAAGGATCGACTGTGCGTTCTGCTTTGGAAAGACTTCTAGCTCGCATTGGTCCTCACACCCTTGGCCTCATCTACTCCCGTCATTTACTTGTCGATCTGAGCCTTCCATCGTCAAAACGCCTTCAACTATTTTAATGTCAGTTATCGCTTCTGTGTAGACTGGCTTGCGCAACGATAAACTGAAGATCTTTTGTTTTTTAATGTTTGTTCGGAAACATTGCATACCTCTCCACAACAAACGATTTGTCGAAAGACAGATAAATAACACTTGGAGGGGAGGCACGGCCTTAATCGGGCATTTACACTTTCCATTGCAGCCACTTCGTCCAGAGAACACAATGTGTATCAACCAAATCATATACTCGCGCGAAACTCACGTGCGTACAAATCAAAATTATCGCTTCCTAGCTGATAGAAGATAAGTGGATAGAGATTTATGATGACCAAGCACGTGCCTGGGATCGGTAGCTTATTGTAGGTAAACTACACGGATAATAGTTAGAGCACTTGATCTCTGAATTAATATGTCTGCTACGCGTGAAGCTTCAAACATCGAGCGTCCTTTGGGTCTCAGGCAAAATGGTCAGGATTGCCATCGTAAAACTAGATTAGAGCGAATTTTTAGTGTTGTATTCTACTTAACATCAACTTATGTGGCCGCTGCTACTGCTATATGAGAGTGCATCTGTGAAGTATATAAAATCTATACGAGTGGGGGGTCCCCGTTTCGTTTCAAAGAACTCAAACGGGAGGGGGGACTGCCATCGTTTGTAGAGATACTTACGTCAGGATAACGTTGAAGAGAAACTGACCTTTTACAGGACAAGGTGAAGGCATACGTCATTTTAAAAGTTCAGGTGTTTACACTCAGCGAAATATTTGATATTAAATCAGTTCTTCTAATGAAGGTAAGATTAGTTCTCCTGGAAAAAAGTTGCTAGACCTATTTATGATCCTATTAAGGACGAAAGACCCACAAGAACCATTTCTGGTTCAGCAATAAGCGGATTTTTTATGCTAATTAATACGAAGTAATAGTGGAGGAAAGATATACTCTGTTGGAGAATGTATTCATCCGCAAATGGTCCGGAAACCTCCTCGAGCTTCTATATTGGATACAGACAATGACTCCCGAAAGGATGTTTCTATGTAGAGCGAGAATTGTTAGATTAAGTATTATATATAGTCAATGAGAAAAAACGTTACGTGTTTACTGAAAACCGGAACGTTTTTGTCTGAAAAAGTTTGGATTCCATAAACTACTACAAACACTAAAAGAGGGCCTTATCTATATACATTCGTTTCCCGTCATTTGTGTATTGCCTATACCGGTGGATCGGTCTAAGTTCAAACTTGTTCAAGGGAGAAAAAAGAATCAATGCTAAACGAATGGAAACACTATAAAATATAATGATATACATGTACGTTATTACAGCACGATAATTCAAATTTTTCAGTTAATAATTTAACGTCCTTCCCTAGCAGTCGGACGACGTTAGCAGTCCATCCACATCGTCACTTATAGCTTACGCTGAGGTACAATTCATCGATCATAAAAGTGTTTCATTTTTACAAATGCGACTGTTGAACCGAATGTTTGAACTACTTTTAAAAAGGCTGGCTTCGTTAGACTTCGTTAGACCATGCCGCACCATCATTCAACTCCTCTAAATTTTTAATCGTAAACCTTCATTTTCAAACAAACGAACGACCCAAGTCTAAGCCCTGATAAGTGGTTACCCCTGCATAGGTCGATCGAGGGTGTATTGGCCCTCCTTGCTATTGGTAGCTAGCGAGCTGCTACGCTTACTTTTCTCCGGCTGCCTTCGTGATCCTTTCTGCGAGCCTTTCTCTTCGCTGTGACTACAGCAAGGCCACGATGCTAGTGCATCACGGCGGCTTCAGTGTCCTTGTCGTCATTATCGTCGATAAAAACTGCACCAACCTACCAAGGACAGGACGAAGCAAGTACACATCTAAATCGGGTATGTCGTGTGATGTCTGTATTCGACTCGAAGAATTTCCACATGGCGACGCTGCCATTTTTACTCGTCTCAGTACCAAACGAACACTCTCGGAACTCACTCGTCGTACAGTTTCGACGCCAAAGCAGCTGTTGGCCGACTGCCAGCCGTGACGTCAGCAGATTGGTGGTATGCCGCGGCCTTCATCGAACCCCACGTCGTACTGTATGTTTTTCTGTTCCCAACGAATTTTTTTACTCCGTATGCCCCTCTGTCTCGGATGGATGCTTGAGGTAGAACACTTCTATAGAGTAGATGGCACACAAACCATTGTGTATTGCGCGCGGATATATGTACTAGAGTGTGCTAGATGTTCAGACGCATACCACCAGGAATCGGTTGGTGTTCGCCTCTGAGGTTTCGGTGTTCCTTTCCCTCCTCTATTGCGTTTCTCTTTTTCTATCAATATGTTTCATATCTTTGCCTCGGTTCGCGGATCTGTTACCTGGTTACGTAATTCGTCAACTTCGTCGTCTGCTGTGAATGGTCAAAAATATATCAAGTACATATAAAAGAGGGTATCTATATAACACTAAAACAATAAAAAAAAGTATATAGATTTTTTTTAGCAATAACTTTTATTTATTTAATATACTATATACATTTAGCGTGAGTATCTGCTGGGACATACACCTATGTCGCTGTGAAGAAGGCAACACGTTTAACCCAGATCTGCCTGCCGTCAACAAAAGTGCCGCTTGTCTGAAAATCTCATCCAAAAGAGTAATGAGCAAATCGCGCTTTGGCCCAAAGTGTGATAGAATTATAGATAGCCATGCATCGACTTGTTCTTGATAGCCAGTAGCTTTTTATAGTTTCTACAGGTCACCGACATCATATTCTAGTCTACAAACAGCCACATATGTATGCACGTGTTGCAGGAAATAACTAATGCTTATTGTTATTTATACGCTACATAATAAAGATAGGTTTAGAATCTGTTGACAAATAATTTAGAATTCAAGCAACATTCACGAGGAAGAGCTCCATTTGATCTTTGTTTATTTTTTCCCAATGGAAAAACGACATACACGTTATATATTTTCATATAGCAAGCTGAAATTCTGTCATCTATATTTGGATAAATATAAGCATGATTCTTCATATGACAGTTTAGTACCGTGGGTGATCAGCATATCGTGAATTAAGGCTACACTGTTTACTACCGTTAATTTTCACTAACTTGAAATGGTTCTGGTTCTTAAAATTCTTAGTCCTACCCACCGAAGAAGGGTAGTGCGTTTCGACAACCGACGTGTTCCGTACGAGCCTATCTAGCGTCGGTAGCAGTTATTATTATAACATATTATCTTTTTAACTTTATACGTTCCTTGAATCTATCCAGTCGAGCATCTTCAATGGGCCCAATCTAAGGAGTTTTCAGCAAACAATCAGTGCGAACGAGTGCTGCACATTATCAGGTGGCTTTATTACAGAGGTGTCGCCTCCCGGACCTTAACGAGCCTGTTTTTGAGCATCGACAGCCTTTCAACTTCTTGTCGACTGGAAATTAGTTCAGCGTAAATAACTGGTACTTGTTTTTGTACAGGACTATTTTATGACACCTCATATAAATAAACTATCTATCTTTATCAAATACAATATCGCTAGACCTACCCTAAGAAGGCGGTTGACTGTGAGCACAATCTTCAAGCATTTCTAGACGCATTTTAGCACTAGTACATTACTCGGTGATACCCCGTAACGCAGTAATAAAGTAAACAAATACCCTAGTTAGTGAACCTGCAACGTCTATATGATTATGATCTGATGATGATTTTTTTTTGTTGATTTTTGTTAAGTTTAAAATAGGTTTCCACATAGCCCTGCGCGGCTTTTACGCGTGACGAACCGTAGGCCTGGTTGGTGTTCTTGTTTAGCTCGAAGTAGTCCTCGTACAGGCAAACCAACCGCTACATTCGTCGACTACCTATCTGCAACGCCTCAATACAAAATAATAGAACGGACTATTGGCGATATTATGATTCTACCAGATCTGAACCGGGAACCACTTACCATTAGTAATTAGGCTTCTTCCTACTTTCGTTGTCGAACTGGCGCTCTTTACGTGACAGAATTGGTCGAACTGCCGTATCTCTTCTGTCAGTCTCATGAGCTTCTTTATTGTTACTGAGAGACTCGAGAGTTCTATTCGAGCTCCATACACGAAGTTGCAATCAGTACGTCCTGTTTGCCACAGGCACTGTGACTTCTTTGTCAGCAAATAGCTCTGCTAGCAAGTGAAAGCGAAACATGCTATCGAATAAGATTCTCCCTTCGGACGCTAGAAGTAAATACGGACAACCTGAGCGAACCTTGACGTGACAAGCTGGGCATTTAGTTGATATATCCCTAACAATTAAATACAATCAGCACCTTTTATTTAGGTCTTTTTATTTAGTAGTTGTAGTATCTGTCTCTGTTTTATTAGGAGAAACCTATCAGGCTCCAGACGTCCTGATAGACGCTCCATTCACTTTTTTGTCGTGTCAACAATATATCCTTGATGACATCAGTGGATCACTAAGCTGAACGGGTAGTTTGTGAAAATGATGCTGGTTAACATAAAAGGAACGCCGTATAGGTGTTAACTGCGTCTCACCTATGTTGGCATCATGACTGAGCAGCACACTGTAATCCCGTCAATAGCTTTATTTTATTATATTTGGACTATTATTACTATGTGAAAAGGTTTCTGAACTTATTTCTCTAGAGATGGCCAGGCACTTGGATCCGGAGTTGGAGCTAATCATACAGTAAGTTTTTCTCAACAGATCTATGAAATGGCAAAATAACTCTCTGTAACAATCCATTATAATAATCATTTTCCGATTTAAACCAATAATGGCTGCATGCTCATTTGCTTATGGCAAAGATAACTATTTAGATTATGCTATTTTATTATAGCAAAAACCCTATGCAGATATCGATATAGATTAACCATTGCGATACGTCGAGCCGATTGCGAATGCCGGATCACTTTTAATCTTGCGCGGGCTTTATCGTCCTTCCTATGGACAGTTCGAATAATACTGGCAAGAACGTTATGTCTGCTATCTGCTAAATTTCGTTCAGCTTTTTTGAGTGCACGTAGATGTTTTATCAGGAAAACATGGTCGTGGCACGACAATAACTAATAAGAAACATAAAGACATACATACTATATTAAGTTGTTTTGTCGATGTCAGACTGCAGAGTTACGGTGTTAGAGTTGCCCATTTCTACAAAGAACATAGCCCCTGTAGCGTGATTTCTGCGGACCGTTGATACCGTTTTTTACCTGTACTCTACGCTTGTCAATTATAGTTATCTTTGCAAGTTAGAGCAGCTTCAAGCTATTCGGACCCGTATCTACTATAAGTAATATTCTTTAAATCTAATTTTTTTCATGGCTTCTTTAATACGTCACATACAGATACGTGACGGCTTGAACGCGTACGCGATTACGCGCTTGAAACAATGTCTATATTTGTCGAAGCTCACCGTTTGCATATCTCTCTACTTGACGTTTTCCCTTAATTTACTTCTGCTTTTCTACGGTGATATACTGCAATTGCTTCCGAAAACGGAGTCTGACTAATTACTATGAAAAACTTTGATTGGCATTAAGCATCAGAATTTGAATCAAAGGGTCAAAATTTCTACTTACAGATTGGGCTACCGCTATCGTGCATCTACTACAATAATTGGAATAGGGACTTACGCTGCTTACTTAAAGAGAAAATAGAAAAAGACCGCTTACGTTCTCTCAACAACTTTCGAACTGAACAAAGGTACGCGCAAAAGATCATAATGACTGGCGATACGCATTAGCGAACTTGCGACTCCTCAACGGCAACTTCTTGCGTCCGTGTGGATATCCTAAACTATATCGAAATTGAAAACAACGCCTACCTGATCTACTTTATCTGACATTGCTATTTTGTTAAAAAGAGGAAGAGCATTCAGCACTTTAGCAAAATTATAGCTGAAATACTATTATTATGCCTAAAAAAAACTAACTTAATATAATATCAAGTTCCTCGATGTGTAGCAGAGGTCTATCGCAGATAGTGCTACAAGGTATAATATGTTTTCCATAAGTTACTGCATCTTGATTTCAAATTTCATTAAAAAAAAGAAATGTACAAGGTGTTACCTTTTCAGCGTCAACTTCTGTTGAGATTTTTTTTCTCTCCGACAAAGCATTTTTTACCTATATGATATCATTCGGTGTTTATACTGTGTTTTGTAATACTGCTACATCGAGTTTACCCTCGAAAGCAACGTTAATTGGGGGTACATCATAACAATTTGGGTTTGGTAATATGTATAGCGTTCCCGGCTGTGAAGAGGGTCAGCTTTGAAGTATAAAGGGTTAGCGGATATTCCTTCAAATACAGACAGCAAGTTCCACACTTGGTTCTACCTAAGGGGTGTTTACGGAAATGGTGCCTGATGTCCAATGGGTTCGTCCACTCGCTGTCAAAAAGGTTGATCATATAAAGCGACTGGAAAAGCGTACCGCGGATATTATGTCTATTGAATACATGAGATCACAAGAATAGCGATATGGCCAGAATAGGCTAGAGAAATGCGTAAATCGATATTCAGACAACAAAAAGTGTGTCCGTAGATTTGTATTTCCTGTGCAATCAGATTAACGTATTGGTTTGTATCAGAATATCTATACTAAGGGGTGCTGGTATATATCTATATGTATAATAATCGTAAGGATGTCCTGTAATTTATACATCAGTTTGGTGAGCGATTTTGGTGAGTTTGGTGGCAAGATCGAAAACAGCTGCATTCATTAAGTTAACATTCTAATTATCACAGTTAATTTTTAAACAATCCAGGGGCTTCAAAAAATCGAATACGCAGAAATTAATGGAAAATGCGTTTTTTTTTTGCTCTTAAGTCAGCAATGGCCAGCTTTTCTTACCGTACTTAATTCAAGACATTGGACTTAAGCAAAAGCAGCTAATCTAATTACGAATGTTTCGGATTTTACATCCTATTCCCCCGTTGAATACTATTCTAGATAAGCAATTTAATAGGCTCGGTCCATCGTATCGTTCTTTGACATGTTTCGTGCCATTATACACAAGGTTCCCCGTTATTCTCACGTTCTGCGCTCTATTAGTTGAACGAAACCGTCAATTCTAAACAGGTGCGTTGTTGTAACAGGTGTAACAGTTGGCAAGGCAGAATATTCAGCAGTTCAGGAAACGTTGCTATAGATAACTAATATCCCGTAGACGCTCAATGTACTTCAAACTTTTCCATCACCTATTCTCAAATAAGAATCATTCCTTTCATAGAGACGGCAACAAAGGCGCTTAACGAATAAAATGGTTCACTTTTACTAAGAAAGCATTTCATGGGCCATATCCGCTGGTCAAGAACTAAGTATGTGACACAGCCCACGTATTTATTCTAAACCACTTCGTTTGTTTTTTGGATTATGTATGAAAATAGAATCTCGTTCGCCCGGCACAATTGGCTTACGTTACGTTACGTTGTTGCACACTCCCGTATCTCCCACGTAATCATTGATATTATTAAACGTTCAGCTCAGTCTTGCATTTTTGCTGCCAACAAACTCCTACAGTCTACTTTAGCGGTTCCGCTATATAAACTTGTTACAGCAACTATAATTACGGTTATTGATCGCCGGTATAGAAGCGACGCAACGTCACAGATTGTGAAGCCTGTCATAGCATTGCACCGTAACGATCCTGGTGGTGCACACTACACGTCTACGATGTGGATATGTGCCTAGGTGTAACTATATGTCATCTTAATAGCCACAAAAGCTGATAGAGGGCGCTCGCTGCCCGTCAAGGTCAGCGTTGTTTTCCTAGCACTTTATTCCACTTCCCATATTCTCTCTCTTTCTGATTGTTCCAAGCAAACATGGTGTAAACTTTTGATGAGAAATGACCAACCGTTTAGAGTTCCCTTCATTCGGCTATTGCTGAAGCTATCTGAATCCCTGCCACTTCCATTTTCGTCGCTGGGTGTTGGTCGTCAGCGCGATTTCATGCACAGGTCAGATCGCGCGCTCGTAGGGATGCGTCAAACGCGATCTCCCGCTCATACACTTACGGACAGATAGCTTTATAGGTTTTTCTAGTCCCCCGATTTCTAGCCTTTGCTAGGGCACATGCCTGCTTCCCTGCCGCGCGTTACCCTCTATTGCCAATGGCGGCCGTTGTGAGAAGATATAAACGGCGCCTTTACGGTTTGCTCCGGCCTACCGCAACTGTATCGAAAGGCCAAATACATTTCCGTCACCACTTTAACATAGCCTTAACTCACAGCTGGGAAAAAGATCAACAGTGTTAGCAAACGTGCCAGGTCAATCTAGCTTGCAGCAAAGCCACTGCCGGTCGATGGAGACGGCTTGGGTAAAAAAAGATGGTATCTTGCTAATATGGCTATTTTTAGCTGAGCCATACACCGACCTTCTGAGGAGGTTAAAAGGTCGCTGGAATACCAGACATTAGGTATTTTTTAGTTCCACTAGTGATGGTTGCTGTGCTGCACTGACTGACCTGACAGTGTGCCGAAATGCGTGCTCTGATGATTTTATGCGATCTAATTTAATAAGAGCAATCTGTGAACGAACCCCACCAGCATTTCTACTGCTAATTTGGCATACCCAAGCACGCTGCCAGGTACAGGAATAGACCTCAAGTAGGGCTACAGAGACGGACACACATGGGTATTTGCATATATGGAGAACGGATATTGGATAGGAGGCCAAAACCGATGTATGCATGACATCATAGTTCGTATAGGAATTCTTTACAGTATTATACGTAGCTATGAAGCTAACGTTTAAGTTACGGTTAGGCGGATGTAACGGATAACTTAACGCATGAATGAGCGTACTAACATGCGTTGCCACCTAAATGCAAGAAATTAGAAGAAGGAAAATTATCTGATTATTAATTCAAGTCATGTAACTAACTAGTTGTTACCGGGAATTGTCATGCTGTGATCTCAGCTTCCTACTGAGATTATCTTAAAACTGCGCCGAATTCATTCATGTGATCCATGTGAACATAGAAACGTAAAATTCATGTTTAGCGTACGCTCATGAGGGCACGATATAAGTTGATTACCTTGAAAATAGAGTGTTCATTAAAAAGTGTTGATAAAGACAATGTTAGGTCGCTGTCTGTCCTTCATCAACAGACATGTTTTAGTGCATGGTACGTAGCCATTCCTTGGGGCTATTGTTTTGTGACGCTTTCATAATTTGTGATCTACGGCTTTATAGACAGATATGTCCATGGACATAAGGGTGCTTCTCCATAAAACCTCCATGTTTACCTCGTTAGTGTAGGAGGTGCATTTTATATAGGGAGACGATTTGACCGGTTTTATCTTAGTTGTGACATGACGTATCTCATAGCTCATATATCTCGGAAACGACTTTATAGATCATTTACTTTGAAACTGTGTCGGCACTTTGTCAGAGCCGGAAGTGAACCAGGTCTATCTATAAAATAATATATTCGTACTAGTCTGTACAAAGTGGGTAGAATTTTCAGTGAAACTTCTACATCATCAACAACTTAATATCGTGATGGTTAAGCTACTACTCACAAAACTTTGGCCGATCGACAGCTACCTAAGGTTTTATGTACTAATTTAGTATTTTCACCTTTGTAGAGAGCGGCGATTATATCCGGATACATTCTTATTCCACCTAAACGATATTAGGGGTCTAGCAAAACTTACGTTTCACCAAGTATGTTTTTACCAGGCAACAGTCGACTAATTTTCAGAAGTAACCATTTATCCCTCATTTTAGAGCTATGTTTCAGTTAACGGATCGTTCTCTAAGCAACACAGATGTACAAATACTAGAAAATACCATAGCAGACATGATCGACATACACATTTTTTCGTCGATACCAAAACAATTTGCTGTATTGTACGCAGAGAAATAAATATGCAATTTCTATATAAGATGCAGCCATTGTGCAGTCGTTTGCTTTGGTCTTCAGCAACAGTTGCGTACATGGGTCGACAGAGAAGTTAAAGGGTCTTGATAAGTAGTTGGCGGAAAGCGTGTTCAATATTAGATGCTAGCGTATGGCCGAGAGTAGATCGGGGGATACCGTTTTCGCGCAGGAACATTTTGCCTGGGCCAAAAAGCTGCGGTTTTTCTACTTTCCGTAATTGTGTGGGTAGCAATGGGTCACCAGGCGCTGGCAGTGACTGCTAGAACCTTTGTTAAACAGCAATGAATGATCTTTCGACGGAATCATCGGATATGGGAAGATACTTGCAAGGTAGCCTAGTATATACTCTAAAAAGAAATCATGCCGGACAGCTGACTTGTAGTCAGTATCAGCGGTAGCGTTTTTTTACTTTGTTCAATAGTTATTTAGTTGCGTATAATGTACCCGCATAGAAGCAGGTTATACAAAAAGTAAAGCGAAACAAAGACTCTGTTCGGTAAAACTGGTCTAGCAGGTTTTCTGTGTTTCCTGAAGCACAGCGAGATGTGTTGTGCACGTCTGTGTGGTGCACGTCTGTGCGGCGCACGCAATCAGCAAAAAGATTACGCAAGCCAAAAATAAGGGTTGTTGTGGCCTTTATATTCGCTGTTTTCGGATCCCAATTCGAAAAACAAAATAAATTTTTCGAGGTTGCCAGATAAAGCATACACTTTATCCAACACAAGGGTCTTACGCTTCACCGAATATTTCGATGAAGTTAGTTTGTTTCAGTGTGTCTACTGGCTCAACTCAGTCAATCAATTACCTTGCTTCAGTAGCTCTGCTTATGGTCTAGTTACTATTAATTTACTCCACGGACCGCATCCAACATAACTATACCTATATGAGAGTTATCCACCTGAAAAGGTTCAGTTATCGCAGGGTTGCAGTGATCGCGTCCTTTTCATATTAAAGTGCCTACTCATTGCATTTTTCATTTTTTTTTATCAGTTAGGCCATACTTCTCGTTAAGATATATTGTTGTTCCACTGCGATTATTCCATTATCACGTTGGACATATTTCATCACCGAATAGAAAAGAGCTATGAAACTGTGATTTAAAAGTGTTCAATATATACCCAAAATAAATTTTGGTTACGCCTGCATATTGAAAGCTGCTGGTAATCTTACCTTGCACACGACGCCAGTCTACCGCTGAGATCTCAGCTAAGCCAGACTCTGACGCAAGCGGATACTTAGATTGATTACTATCCTCCTCAGCCTCTTTATTCCTGCTTTCCTATTACATATTCTAGCGAATCGAACAGCTTACGGCATTTGTCCTATTTTCCTATATTTACCACAATCTATACGTTTCTTAGCCTCTACAAATATATAACTCAATAATTTTGCTAAGGATTGCTATTTTGATTGAAGCATCTACTTTCGTTTCGTAGAGTGCGCTTTAAGCATCTATTCAATCTATAACTAATGTCGTATCTGCAAGTTACTTTAAGACGAAACCCTATTGCGAAAAACCCGATCGAACTAACCACTTTACCTAGACCATGTTAGGGGAGCAAATTATCCAATATTCATACTCGCAGATAGACGCTCTTTTCGAATAATATAGTAAACATGAAAGCTACAATATTTTACACGGAAAACTGGCTGCGCCATTGTTTCTTCGCCGTGAATGGTGACCGAGGCCATTAATTAAAAGTTACACAACTCCTTGTAATAAATTACACAGGTCGTATACTATATAGGGAGCTTTTTCATGACAGTATGTTTCAAATTCGAGATTAACGAAAGATAAGTCTTGGAATACGGAAGGTCATATATAGGCACCAGGTTAAGGATGTGTCTTCATGCTAAAAGGTCTTTTTTTTAATGTGCGCGGCGGCTTCGACCGTACGGGAGATCGGCGTTGAAGAAGCTTATTGAGGAATTGTCAATGTATTTTTCGATGTAATTTCAATGTAATCGATCGTACCGTTTGTTTGTTCTACTGCTTCACATGCGCGTACTTCTGATTATACTTGGCATAATTTGTTAATTGTGTACCATAAATTAAATGTTACGAAAGAAGGATATCAGCTGAAATGGGCTACCACTTAGATATGTCATACATTTGCTTTCTCTGAAGCTATTTCATTTTTTTCCACGCAATCACTACTGATTACTTTTGTCGTACAATCCGAATACGCAATTCTATCGATGACCTTCACTAGTGTAATGCCAATGCTGAGTAGGCCATCGTGAGTTTGGTTTGGGCTAAAGGCCGGCCTCGTAAACCTTTCTCGAACTTTGACCTTTATTGGGTCGATGGGTACCGGTTACGCATCATTAGATTCAACAGCATTGGGTGCAGTTGTGCAAGGTACTAGTATACCTCGTTGGTCACGCAACAGGAACCTTGTATCCAGGTATTTTTACCACAATTGAAATTAAACCTTTATATATATACATATACATATATATTGAGGTTTCATTAAGTGAAGCGGAGCTTAGTCTGGTTTCGGCTCGACAGCTATTCTGTAGTAGAAGTTCGAAAACCTTTACCTAGCCGGACAATCATATTCATGTTAAGGCATTTACGGTATAGAACAAATAACAGTTACCGCAAAATCGATTGGCAATTGTATGCCATCCAGCTTTGTACGTTAGCAGCAAGTCAACTTCAACCTGATGGGATACCCAATCCTAACGTGAGAACCCTTAATGAAACTATGTGGATATGCATTCTTTTGATGCTTTAGTATCTTTATTGCAATACGTTGTTCTATACATACGTGACGCAGCCTACCTCTTTTCATCCTTTTCGTTTCTGCATATCGTTCTCTTCTCCCAACACAGCAGCTTACCTGAAGTTCAACAACATCATACGCCTATGCAATCTGTTGCAAGTGCACTCCATTTTGCTCCGTTAAAGCACAAGCGCCGACCATGTCCTGTACTTTGCATTGTAATTGGCCGCATCTGCGTTGGCCTGAGTCCGTCTATTTTCTTTTAGTAAACGCGAACGGTTCCATTAACCCTATACACTTGCTGCGATGAAAGCCACATCCCATATCCTTTCCATTTTGCTATAGCATCATCACGTTGCGGACCAAATTGCAGAATAGCAGCGGCGACAATGGTTGCACCGTTCGTGTGGTAGCGTGCGTGCCTAATTTGCGTCATCTACAACGGACTACTGGTTTAGGCTCCGTAAGGTCCCTCTATCCCTACAAATGTCAGGGGTCACCGCCATCCGGTGCGTTCCTATGCAGATCCTGGCTCACTCCTAAGCAGTTTTACAGGTTATCAAGGCAAACACTGCTGCCATCCCGCGCTTGTGAGGTACCCTTCGCTTCGTTGGAACAGACGAGCAGCCCATAGCTAGCTGCCAGCTAGCAAGCTCTTTAGCGAATGGCCTTTCCCTCAATAGGGAAAGGCTCGCCGAGCCTGGCGAGGGTCTCCTTCTTCAAACCATGTAGAAGATCCTGCTCGACAGCCGGCTGCTTTTTGGGGGGCACAGAAACACTGAGCCGTTTGCCACGAGTGGTGTCCGTCACATCGAATGAATGCGCGCCCACGACGCGCTTCCGTCGAGCAAATCGTGCAACGTAGAGTAACAGCAATGGTACTCGTGTTCGTGCGCTATTTCGTATCGTACTCGTGGAAGTAACTTGCAAAGTGATGAAATTTCGAAAACTTTTACCAACGTTCAGCAACCCGTCAATCTTGCTAAAGTGATAAGAAAGCGAAAGGGGTCGAGAGTGAGGAAAGGAAAAGTGTGTCTTGTTTTTTTGTTACAAACATCAAACCCAAGCAAATTTAGCAGCTATTTTCGTTGATCTGTGTCGCGTATGCAACAATGCGATAGAAGTTTATTTCGATCACGTTTGTCCCAACGAAAAGACGTAATTAATTCATTATTCATGTGCCTGTGAGGACGACGTCCACTTCACAGATTTAACTGAACTGTTGGCGCTGCCACCGAAAGAAGTACACGTAACTGCACACATGTATGGACCTATTTAGAGTCTTGCGTTATAGGTCAACAGGCAGAGAATCAAAGGCATAGCAAAGTGAAGAAGCCCTTTCATCAGTTGTTCGAAGTGGATTGTTGTGTTTGTTGCGAATCTTTTAGTAGCTGGTAGTTTGTTAATAGGTCGCGTACAACAGGATACCATCGCGTTGGCTTGCATACAACCTAGGAAGAAATATTTGTGATAGTGTCAATAATTGGCATCGTAATAATAAGACATCGACAATAACAATAGCTAAAAGCACAGCTGCCAGCCAATCGGTTAGTCTTTACGGTTAGTTTCAATTTCTCGATAAACGTTACATTTTTGCATAATTTCCACTGTTTATAAGTATCTTCTTTTGGCGCTCGTTTGTGTAGACGCTGCACTAGTAGTGTCGATGTACATTGAAACGTATATGCATTCTTTTCCCTAAAATAAGTTAACTCGAAACTTACCGACTAGTGGAACTGTATAGACGCAATGATACTCAGCTTCCTTACTACCTTATTGAATCCTATAAAGCGCTCTTATAGATCTATTACATAATTATGCGTCTGCCTACGAACGGCTCAACGCGTTTAGCAAAGAGCACTGTCCGACCGCTTGAAACTAACTGGTCGGGAAACAGCCGACTGCTTATTTGTATTTCTTTTCTTTAATTTAGTATGCGCGTGTCGACGTCGTCCGAGCCCTGAAGAACTTTGTACATTTTGGGCATACAGAATCACCGGGCTTGAAGAAGTCGATTTAAACACTCGATTCTATTAGAAACATGGGCTTTTTTCATCGTTCTCCTTCTTCCTTTTTTTTCTATTGAGTTCATTCGGACGACCATCGTTGCCCACTCGCGAGATGATCGTGACTTCGTGTTCAGGTCTTCTCTATTCCAGCGACTTTTAATGCAACTAGAGCGATAACGGGCGAAATACGGAGAGACAGCGACACGGGCAAATTGCCCGGCCTGGTGCGAAAGGACCCCACTAAATTTGATTCATAATCGAGAAACTTCAGTGGTCATTTTTACGCTATCTTTGATTCTGGCCCGGCCAGCGTCGCTTCCACCACATCTCTTCTAACATTTTATCCGATGCTTTGTTGTTGCTATCATCCCTATGGACCTCATCTAAAATATGCTTCCACTTCCGGAAAGCACCGGTAGCTTCGCCACCCTCTATTCTTTAGTACACTGCGGCTACTATCGACAGGAATTTTTGCCCCCTTATCAATGGTACAATATTTGACCATGGGAGGGTTTAAATGTAAGCTTGACAAAAGCGTTGGTGACGCTGGTGATAATTAAATGAATACAGTGATTCAGTGAATGGCGATTTACCTTCTTCTGTCGAATAAAGAACTGTCAATATTCTAGGGTCCAAAACCTTTAGAGAAAAGGAAAATTATTTTAAGTTCCGATATGTTCAGTTGGCAATTTAGGGGGGGAATTAAGCCTATTTGTAATTAAAGTGTCCGAAATAAAGGCATGGGCAATTTTTGTCAACTAACTGACATATCCTAATACATTGAATACGTTCGAGATGATTAACAATGTCTCTCTCACGCTACAATGTTACGAAATTCACTGCGTATCATTTGAGAATTGACACCGGTTATCTTCCGTGACACCTTCCTCACAGAGCGCTTAAGCTTACATGTCCAGTACTTTTAGACGCACGCCATTGTCGTATCTGCGGTTCGTGTTGCACGTTCGGACGTCGCAACCGTTATCCTTGTAACAAATACAAGCCTCTCAGTTAGTCCGCTGTTTGCGGCGTGCCTAATAAAGTCCATATCGATTAAACTTCATAGCCTTCTACTTCAATCGCAAACACTTTTTCTTATAAGCACACTACGCCGATACCTGTACAGTCGTCCGCGAGTTATAACGGTTTCGTCAACAATAAGAATGAATATCAAGATCGAGCCCCGTCTGTCGCGTATCGATCCGTACTCCTCGTTCGTTGTTAAGTATTGCCATTGACGACATTCGCCTTGCTAACTTTTACATACAATATACGTGATACAATTATTTCCCCTTTGTTATTCTAGCAATGGACATACGCGATTCTATTCATATCGTGCTCTAATAGGAAACAGAACACGGATAAAGCACACAAGTCTTAAACACTCTAATGAGAAATTATCGATCTGTCACTTCCTTCTTTTAGCACGCACCCACCCAAGGAGGCTTTCAGTAGCTTATTAGCGTATCCTGTAGCGTAAAACTTGCAGTTTTAAAGTGACAGTTATAATTGGCGAAGACCTACCCATCGTCCGTTATAACCCATGACCAGTAATAGGGATGGCGGCAGAAGAGTGTTTAGAATTTAATAAAAATACCATGTTGTTTAAACTAGCTATTTCGATTGGCTCTTCACCTGTTATTATTGTTAGTATCAATCTTTTTTTTCTTCCTTAACATCTCTGTTGCCGCCGGTAACATCTGTCTGTACGACAATGAGGCCCGTTTCCGTAAGGGCCATTTTTGGGGATTTGGAATTGCTTGCTTTATTTATGCTCGGCATTATTTTGTCGGGGCTGAGCGGTACATTAATTTTTTTTGACTTTTCAAATGAAGTGCCAAAAATTCAGCTGAGAGCTATGTAAAATCTGAAATTTAGATAGAAAAAAAGATACTTTACCGCAAAATTAGATTTTCATCAAAGTTTTATAGTTTTTTTTTGCAAATTTTCCTCATCAGGGGTATTACAATTTTTAAAAATTTATGGAATATAGCAATTTAAGCATAAATATCATTTGAAGATAAACATTTAAAATTTAGGTAAAATATACCTTTTTATGCTGTTAAATAGTAGATTTTGGAGTGGCGAATTGAAATGCTATAGATAAATTTATATTTTCGTTTCATATTGCCCTCTGAAGGGCAACATTTTAACACTGTGGTTTATGGGAGATATTATTTTTTTTTTCTCTTTCATATGGTGTGTTTCGAAAAATTAAGCCAGAATGTTAAATATATGTTTATATATAAAAATTTACAGCTCATGATATACAAAAAGCCGTTTTCACCTTTGTAGAACTTTTACCCATTTAGGGACATAGGCTATTTTGACCGTGTTCTTTTAATACAACATTTTTATACACGTCGACTGCAAAGTTGTACGACTGACGAGAGCTATATTTAGTGGTGTACCTATTTCCTTGTAGTGCCTTGTTAGTAAATAATAATGACAATTTGACAAAAGCTTCTAGAAAACTCTGACATTTTCGGTCCTTAATAGTGATTAGTAATTTTCGGTGGGTATAGCTAAAGCATAATTGCTAAAATGGATATTCGTTTTGATAACGCCGAAAGACCCATTTTTAAATTAATTTTCTATGTACATGAAAATAACGGTTTTTAGGTATTTGAGTGCTTTTCTGAACAAACTTTTAATAAAAATGTCGATTGAAAAGTTATAACTACTATACATTGTGGCTACCATCTTTTCACTGGAACTGCTTTTTAAAATATTTTCTATGTTAAATATAAAAATATAATGTTTGTCTAAGTCAAAACAAAACGCTCTTTACAGTTTTTTTCGCTGCCGATTGAAGGATTTCGACAAACTGACTGAAGATGCAATATGTATTCGTAGAGTGAAAAGGGGTGCGCTGGCATAAAAAAACGCATTATATGACCTGTTGTCTGTCTTGTGTAACAGTAGTATGAAAGTACCTTCTGAGCTATTTTTCATTGCTTTCGCACATTTTTTTAAAATGGAAGTCTATTTGAAAGTTGCAGCAGTAGGTGTGACAAACATTTTTCCCTAAAATATAATTCATAATTTTTTTTAGATAACCCCCCTTTTTTTTTTCTTTGTAAGACTTCTCTGTGGATGAAAATTTTTCTGCCGAGAAGTCTATGTAAGGGGAATTTTTCCTGATCCCAATAAAAAGGTCTCAACCAACCTAATTGAAAAGTGATATAAGTCTCGTTTTTAATGTCGAAAATACTGTTCATTCAAACAAACCATTCAGTATGGCGTCTCTTTAAAGGACGTTTTTTCTGCTGCCATTTAATAAATCTTGACGAGCCATGCAAAATGGCATATGTGTCATTATGACTGAAGTTTGTTTTTTTGAAGTGAAAAAAACAAGAATCCGAATGTCACATTTGCTATAACTCATGCGGTCAAAATGCCTTTTAAGAGCTTCCTTAACTGAAAACTTCAATTATGACGTCTCAGGAACGGTATTAATATCGCGTTGGTTAGTAGGCTAGAAAGTTGTAGCTTCTGTTAACCATAAAACTGATTATAAGTCAGCAAACGGTCGAATTGATTAAAGTATATTGTTGCAACATTGGCTGACCGTAGTCGTCATCAGCCGACTGCTGATTTTCATAGATGGCTGACTACATACACGTGCATCACTGCAATGTCAGCCGATGGCCGACTCCATTTACGTGCGTCAACGAAATGTCGGCCATCGGCCAACTTTATTTATGTACATCATTGTAACGTTGGCTGAGCGTATTCGCGTGCTTGCCAGGAACAAAAACAATTAATTAACGTACGTTCCTGAGACGTCCGCCGATAACCGATGGTATACATATGCGCCTGAAAAACAAAGTCAATTCAGAAAGCCTCCGCACGTCACCAAAGCGCAAAAATTTAGTTACCATTATTATTATTATTATTATAGTTCCTAATTGACACACAGCTCACAACTTCGGAAAATAGACTCTCGTGATTTACATAACCTAAAACAGCTCAGAGCATCGCTATAGGGCAGCTTATTCAGTAAAGCCGCTGAACTTCGTCCACTACGTTATCGCTCGGATTCGTTTAGGGAGCATATTGTTCACGTCGTAAGGCAAACAAACAAATCCGTGTCCCTCAAATAACTCCATTTCGATAAGTATACTAGCGGCATGTCAAAGTATGCCAATAAGTCACATACTGGCAACGCGTCGAGAGGAACCAGAAAGTATACTTGCACTGAGACCGGCTCCAGCATCGCTTGGGTTAAGTCGAGGTATTAACGATGATCTTCGAGGTAATGAAGATGAACACTAAACTAGCTGACTGATACCTAATTGCTGCGTCTGCCACTTTGTCCCTGTCTCCAACACTGTAGTCTTCTATCCCATCTCCCCATTGTGTATTCACTGATCCATGTTAGCGAGCACCGTTGAAACCGGCGCCTTCCTCATGAGCATCTGTATTTACATAGCTTGCTGCCACCGTATGAAAGAAAGAGCAGAGTTGGCAGCAGCTTTGGTGGCGTTTGGTTGTAGCAGAGACTATTGGTTTTTTTCGCCTCTCACTGGGCCTCAGTTCTCACGTGGTTCTTCTGTTTCAGGGCGGTGCCGCGTATACAGCACACGGGAGCTTGTGGATATGCGCAGGAGATCGCTTAGCCCCTTACCTTCTGCTTGCCCCCTTCCTGTTTACTTTCCTCGTAACTTCACCCCAACCTTGCTTGCTCTCTGCCACTACTTCCCAAATGCCCCTAATTCCGCTAATGAATAAAGTGCTGTGACTGCCACCGTTCAGCCTGCTATCCATGCCCAGCTAATGAGTACTCTCGTCGCTCGTACGAGAAAAACGCCAAAGGCATATTCATTGATATGAGTCAACCAATAATGACAATATCACAATTTTAGTCTTGTTTTTTTAATTTAAGGAACGGCCACCGGGGCTCATTGCAGTACAATAGCACCAGGCAAACGGTGCACTCATGTATTATAGTACGTCCATAACGTATCTTGCGTTCTTGCTCGCTTAGTAAACATATATACATGTATACAATATTGTCTATTTAAATAGAAAGCACTGAATGAAGCACCGCGTAAACAAATACGGATGACCGCTGCCGTTTTCGTTGTTGTTATTATATCATATAACTGCTGAAGTTTGTTAGAATTTTTCAATGGCCCATAATAACCCAGAAGTATGCGGTTATAATTTGATTTTACCTAGGTGTTAAGGCTTTGTTAATGGCGCGTATAGTAAGTCAGCATAAACGATAAGCTCTTTGAGAAAGATGAATGTTTTTAGGGATGCGAATTTCCGTGAGGTATATCAATGCATAGCATGAGAACGTCATCGCTGTACGGCCACCGTAATCACGTCTGTGCACAAGTTGCGTTGTCTCTAAGGCTATGCGAAACGGAAAACGTATTTCCTATTATAGATATTACATATGCATATGATGAAGAATCGATGCTGGTGACCTCATGCCGCAAAGCAACACTTCAGCTATCGTCTTGTAAAATTTCATCATCAGCACGAAGCTTCTGATTACTCATCGAATCCACTAACGCAGTTGCTAGAGTCGGTAGACGGTCAGGCAAATGCACCAGACCATTCCATCATTTAGTCTATATAGTAGATAGACTTATAGTAGATAAGTGCGAACAGTGAGTACTAGCTTTTATTGTGTGGATAACCTGTTGTTATCGGTTTGTCAAAGGGCTTTAATTGGCTGTAGCCTTGACTGCCGGCCCTATGGGAACAAGGAAAATAATACTACTAATATTGTGATTGTTTCGCTTATCGAAAACGCGCGAGCTGCTCAACTCTGACGTCAGTTACGCGCTGTTACCGATACTGAAGCCAGCAAAGAAAACAGCAGCAACTAGATATTGCGCCTCGACGGGCATAAACCCATTCTCACCGATAGCACTAATGTATAGTATACCGCCGATTCTAAAACAGTCTTATCTTTCGCCGGGTGCTGTGCGACCGGTCAGTTGCTGTCGACAGTATCCTTTCGTTCGCTGAATGCAACGCACAAGTGGTCCGGAAAGCAAAACAGTGGGCACGCCGTAACACGTAAATAATGCACCTTTTTAATATGGACTGTATCTTCAACGTGGCGGCGGTGATGCTGCCTATGTTGTTTACATAGGTACATATTTAACTGGCGACGGAAAAGGTAGCAGAGCTGAGTCTTTCCGCACTGCATTACTTACGCTCCATGATGGCTGTTATCGAATTTTGATCGAGTCTTCTTATATGTAAGCGACGTTTACTGCGGCTAGTATATATGTAGTTTTAATAATAAGCATTTTCTATCAACTAGTCCACAGATGATAGTTACGTATATAGGAAGATGCGACCATACATGGTATGAGAACAAATGACGTCACTTTAAACTGCGAACATTAATGATCGTCAGTGATTTCCAGAGGTCGTGTAGTTGACGTCTTAGGCTAAAGTTTGAGCGAATCTGCGGCCACTTTTGATAGTTGGTGTGTGCCTGCTCAGTAGGACCTAACAAAGGGCTAGCAAAATCTATCCTCTCGTAGCGACAATATAAAGAAGAGGGAGCGAGATAGACGGGGAAATTTTTGAAACTCTCTAGGTACGTATGAGTGTATGTCGGCGATAATCCAAATATACTTCTATACAAGGGTGTGAAGAGACGAACCACAGGCCTGTGGCTTACAACAAGAGTGTCTGACATACCTGATGCAAAAAGACAACCAATCACTCGTTTATCAAGGAAGAGCCGCACTAGTGTGCTGTCAAATTATAGAAAATACGAGATATACACAAAAGGTAATCGAACTCCATAAACAATTCCAGTGGCGGCTTGTGTAGAAGCGATTAACAAATTGGGTGATCGAGGCATAGAATGCTTAGTCCGAATCACTGATTGGGCTTGATACGGGCTTCGTTACTGCTACTAAGATATGTATGAGATCAACCTTCGGTTAGGGGAAAGAGTAAGAATAGAGTTATTATAGCATTCGTTAGCATTAGCATGAAAAGTGTCCTGAAGTAAGATGAAATCTAGGACCGAGGGCAGTGTATTGTAGGTTATTCGAATTAGTTGAATTCTGCTGGTGTTGTAGTGGCCTTTACTTCAGTGCTTGACCCACGTACTCGACGGCTTGATACCATAACTTACCTGTCACTAAACAATAACGTCTTATAATTTAGTCAAGAAGTTGGCAAACGCATGCAGCTAAAAACTGACTGCCAACGGCAGACGAGAACCGTTCAAATGATCCAGTTAACAAACCCACAAAAAACACGGACGGAGGTAGTACAGTAAGTTTTGATTCAGCGTGACGGACCAAGCTGATGGCTCCTCGGGGTTGTTATTATCCCCATCCCCGCCGCTGCATTTACCCGATGTAATTCACTAAAACCACGTTCCTGATACGAAGCTGTGCTCATAGCGTAGAGAAACGCGTCGTTAACAGAGCAACCTTTGTTGTTAATGATGCACTATAAATAGCTTTCTTTGTCCACTCTATAACACTAGCTAAAGACAATTGTGTAAATAGTCTAGATTTATATAATGACTATCGGGGAATCGTTGGCCTACATATTAGCTGGTAGGCACGACGCGGCTGAAGGGGCGTAAGGAAGCAATTTTAAAGGAGCATTTTTTGCATTGGTAAATGAGGCGAGAGCAGCAAATGAACGTTCCTTTTCGCTGATAACCATTGTGCAACAGCAAGGCGGTCGCATACGTGCTCAGTGTATTTTGATGTATAGGTGATTTGCACGTAGCAAACAGAACGCTTCAAAGTGCTCATGATGGGGCACAAGCAGATTATTATATTTAAAGATCCGAAACTTACTATTGCTATCATTGGAGAGACAGTGAAAAACTGATCTCGGCCCATGATACCGTTATCAGCATTGGCAACGGCCACAGAGGCTGCAGCTTCAGTAGCAGCAGCGATAGCAACGTGTCCAGCTGTAAGGGCAACAGTAAATAGAGTAGCAGATAAAGGTCTGCAGATGAGAGCACCCATGAACGCCGAGGTCGGCAAGCTGTCAACATTAATACTAACAATCACTACAGGCAACTTTCCTGCCACCACTACTTTTGTGAAGAAGGGAAAAATTAGGTATTTTCAGACAGCAAGCCCCCGGAAAAATCCAGAAGATTCACATTGTAGGAATCCAACTATACATCACTCAGAAACAGAAAAAAGTAACAAAGAGCCGCAAAATGTCGGATTGATCTGCCCAGTTCTAACGAGGAGATTACGCCTATGCGCCGAAGGATCAAACCAATCCGTAGAGAAAAAGGTCGATGGAGAAAGGAAAAAGAAACAGCGAGGACATCGGGTGGCTTCTGTCTGACCGATTTCTGCTTATTAGTCGGTATCTACGTGGAATAAAATTTTAAAGATCATCCGATAAACAGGCTAACCGGTTTATTCAAGTTAAGGATTAGAGGCACTGAAGAAATTGGGCACTCGGGCGAATCTCAGAGATGGAATCAAATACAGGGTGCAGCCAAGCGAATAGAGAGATTTCAGATGACGGTATCTCTAGAGTATACAGACCGATGCAAAATTCGAGAAAGTCTCTAGTACAAAAATATATTTGCGAATCGACAATACAAATTGACGCTAAAGAGACAGAGTGTGTTCGCAATGACATTATGTGTCTATACGATAGTGTCTCTTACTGACGTTTCGAGCTTTTTAAGGGTTGCCTCTTAACATGCCTACGCGCATAGACGATCAAAGATTTGTCGTGCTGCTGCCACTGGTCGTGTCTGGAGCAATAAAAGCGTTGAGCCAATTTCTTTTTAGCAGAGTCAAGCAAGAATGTTACCCGATTCTGAAGACTTGATCCAATAAGCCTTTACTTCCTCAGTGGCTTAAGGTAAAGTTGGCTTGACATTTAGAATAAAAATGAACAGGTAAGTACATTTCGCTCTGATTGGCGCCTGTAATAAACGATTTATCAAGGCCGACAAATACGGATGAAGTTTTCTCAAGTGTATAATGGCTCGAATCAGATACGTTTTTAAGTTGAAAAAGTTCACGTGGAATTGGCTTGAGCATAAACCTAATTTTTAAACTGATCGGCGCTCATTTCAGAGAAAAGTACATGATTTTTGTGTTTGCAACGAATTATATCGGCGCCACAAAGATATAGAAGTGCTAACTGGTTTTAAATATACAAAAGCATCGATGTTACAATATGTTGTCTGGGGTTCCATGTACAGCACCGAAGTTCGAGAGTTTTCCAGTCTTAATGCGCTATTCTCTACCAAGTCTCCACACAAGAGATAAGCTCTTGAAGGATGTAAAACGGGTACAGTGTGGTAAGTTGGTGGATTCGCTGAATATTGCTGATCAAATACACAATGTAGATTTAAGAGAAAATTCTCACATATTGCAGGCTAAACATAAGCACACGCTGTACACACGTACGAAACGTTATCTAATTTGGTCAAAAATTAAGCTGGGCATCCGACCAATTTCTGCTGCTGCTTTCCACAGACAATTCATTTAGCAGGAAAAAGGCAGGCAACGGTCCGTTCCCCTATGTCTCCATCGACCACCGGTTGGCGTTAGAAAGAATGGCGACCATACTAATTTGGGAGAAAAAAGCTAGGGTCGTTAGATCTAAGTAAGAGATCTACTTTCCTTATGCTTTTTAATGGCCGTAAAAGAAAACGAGAGGCTCTGACTTCAATAGATGCCCCAACTAGATCAATCTTCTCCGAATAATATTGTAATGAACAGAGCTACCACCAGGGGACGTGCACCCTGAATACGACATAGTACGACGCTTAAATGTAGCTTGGCTTGATAGCTGAGTAAAGCGCAAAAAGAATGATAAATAAATATAGATAATTATACACAACGTTTTAATCCGAAAGCTGCATTGCTACTTTTAATTAAAGCACTTGAAACACCATGTCGGATTCCTTTCAATAACCGCTTTATTTTGAGTAGCTCAGTTTAACTGGAGCTGATATGGTAGCATGTTATATGGCAAGGGAACCCTAACCCGTTAGACAGTAGACATCAAAATTGTACCTAAAATTAAAGCTCATATCTGTAAATCAACCTGTGTAAGAATAGCAACCAATTGAGGTTTGTTAAAACTATGAGAATCAGTTTAAGTAGAACCTGTGTGAAAGCTGTCTCCAAATCAAATCTGCTAAAGACTCCTATATATAATCTGTACGATACATAGACGACAGTGATCAGCTTTACCCGAGATTCTATATGTATATCAGTATGTACGGTAAGTCCTGTATATCTTGCCAATCCTTGAGGCTAATTTTGATACAAATAAAACCTTTTGTCGATAAAGGTTGGAGGAAAAACAGGTCTGGCTGGGTAATTTCTTTTACATGATCTCGTCATTTTTCTACAAAAAGCATTTAACTACTTACGAGCGCACCAACGAATAGTATTGTCCACGTTTGATCGTTTTGTATAATAACCAGTCAAACACAGTCAACAACTTGATTGCGTGAGCACAGGCTTTTTGCCCCTTAACGCGAGAATAGCTTGGAGCAGCAGACAAACTTATAAAAAAGTTTGGAACTAATTATCGTCACAAACTTGGATTGAAAGGTCCCTTTAAAGATCTTTTTTAATGTATGCACATATCGTTGAATATAAGTGCTAGCTATATATATATATATGTCTGGCCAGAGCTGCTTGGGTGTACGATCGAAAGTCCCAAGAATTCTCATCAAACTTCAACGACACTATTGGACCTGGTATCAACTATAACGCCTCAAAAATGATGATCGATGCCAAAAACTTACTGAAGCAGGAGGTGAGTTAGAAGTATATGAAGCTTTGAAAAGCTTTTGTTCAATTTCTTGTTGAGAAATCTAATAATGCTCAGCCTTAGGTTACATACTCTTATAATGACTGTCGCCCAGGTCAGGAAAGGCTCGAAAACATGTATTTAATTTAATAGGATCTAGTTAAAGCAGTGGTCAAGCACATAACTTACACAGCAATTAGAAAAGTTTAGCACGAGGGTAGATCGATGTAATACTTTGTGAATAGATTACATGCTCGAACCATACGTAAGGTAGTTGCCTGAGCCGATCTTCCTAAATACGAAAATCACCTACGACCGGAGATTGTAATTGAAGTAAAACCTTAGCCGAAGTTTTGTCTACAAGTTTGATTTACGTCGTTACAAACACTTTATTCAACGATATGTTAGTTATTGCTCTCTGCAAATACACCCCCGCAGATATTTTGAACATATCTTGGAGGTGCGTACAAAACACATTGCGTATGCTTTTCTTAGCAGGTGTTCCAGCTTAAAAATGATCCATGGACCAAGCAGATGACCTGAAGTACTCGCCGAATAAACACAGCTGTTTTTTTTTATAGACCTTAGGTGCCGGAAGATTAGTTAAAATCAGCCCCTTATTACTCCGCATTTACAAGCTGCTGTTTTTATACAGCGACTAGGGCTGCGTGCAGTAACAAGTCTCTGCAATCACTTGCCCTAATAACCAGGCGTCAGGATCTTCAGCTGTTTGTCCCCTTGGCTCTTAGATATATTGCTTCCAAATAGCATGTAACAGTGTTATTAATAGAACAAAGCAAAGTCTACCTTTCTATAAACGTTGATATTATCACAATGAGTAAAAAGGTAGAGGCTGCAGTTCTGCGATGAGCAGGGGAGTTCTCAAAAGAACCACGTAATATACAAGGAAAAGACAAATTTTCTCGCAAAATGGCACTTTAACATTAATATTCATTTGGGTAGTCTTTTTATAAGTGCTATCGTTACCGTGATGAGAATACGAAGTGACTGTTGTGCACGGTATGGGTGGCTTGGAGAAAGTCGAAGTTATTGGCTCGGATACGATTATCAACGCCACCTACTGGCCGCTATAGAACGACACCGTCGACCACTCCATTATCCACCATCAAAACCTGTTCCAGCTGTACGGGTGGGGACAGTATACAATATCTGTATGTGTATGGCTGTCGTTGCTCGATAGAATATTCTAAAAGTGATAGAACAACACTAAAGTATGACTTAAAGAGATTATTCATTTTTAAAAATAGATGCCTCTACGAGTCTCCAAAAATTATGTAAGCCAACGTATCAGCCAGCCGGCATGGTTAGGGCTGAAATACGAAGTGGTTGCGAGGTTATAACGTCAACTGGGTAACTACATTTGTGGGATTATTCTGATCTGTGCGGAAAGAAGTATGGTGAAACCAAGTTCTGCCCCTATAGATCTAAGCTAGCTTTAACTGAAAGGCGGCTAAAAGGTAAGCAGTCCTTCGAGGGGGTTTCTTACGTAAGTAAATTTCCTTTTCTCTAGTTAACCGCCGAAGACTTCAGGTGAGACCTGGAGCCGGCTGGGCTCAAAACGATAGAATCGATTCTCATAAGAATTCGTAGAAACAGGCGACTGGCTATTAAATGATCGCTTATCGAGGTTTGCAGGCTTATCGGGCGGTCTGCTTATGGACAGATCCGTTGGTCTGAACCGCTACACAGTTGAACCGGGCAGAAATAACGATACAACAAACGGTACACTTATGGACATGTAGAGTCGTGGTGAACTAAAGTCATCTTTTCCATTTGTAAATTCTTTGAACATCGACAAAAACTGCAAGTATGGGTTTGCTGACATTTCCCCAACTTGTGTATCAGCTCCGATACTTTCCAAAAAAGTCGCCTATTTTTAGCATTACGGTATAAGTGTAGTCCCTTCTTCCCCCATTTTCGGTGGAACCTACTATCCGATTTACAATATTTGTAGGTATCTTGTAGGTTATTTGTAGGTATTCGTGTATTAACTTCCATATGCGCTATCATCGCGTCATAATGAATTTTGTGAGTAGAATAAATATCACGTGTGACCATGAAATACACACTGAGCAAACATAGTATATGTGTCACTGCATAAAAAACAACAAATTCTCTGTATAAGTATACGTTCCATATAAGGGCTTTGCAAGTGACTGGTCACTGGGTAGCAACGTGAATCCGAATGCTGAATTGCGAGCTCTCATTGGGAAACTAGCAAATGTTTTCTCCGTATGTAAGCGGCACCACAAACCCATGTCGTCTATTCTGGCCTACTTTGTTGGGAAAGGTAATTCACGTAAGATTTTCTAACCGGACAAGCGAAGCGCGCATCCGCGTGATCGTGGTATATACATAGGAGCTTGCCTTCCTCGAGGATCTGTCAACCAACCATGCAAGCGTTGCACCGTGTGCATGAACAGGGAAGCGAATCAGTCGATTGACCTACCGATTACCCCGCCTTTTATTGGGTAACGAGTGCTATTTAATAACCTATAGGATTTAGGAAGTATTAGTTTGTTTTGTCTACTTAATTAATGTGACGCACTGCTTGTGGATGATCCAACCTCAAGCAGCTTCTGAGGTATCATGGCCTTTCGCCAAGTCGAACTCGTTCGTACGTATCCAGAACTAACTTACGCAATACAATCTCAATGCAGGTTAATGCTCTGGTAATAACTAACGGAGAGCTCTTAAAGCCGTGACTGCAAAAACGCAACATGTATTAAAAGGTAGTCGCAAATAGTAAATATATAATAATGTTCCGTATAATTGAGACTACGAGATACAGTCGAGCTTCGTCGACGTTGTTATTTCTAAGTGTCCTTAGATTAAAGGTCAAAGTCTACTCGTACTTGGTATCAGGACAGAGATGCTATAAACAAATAACGACTTTCGATAGCGAACAGTTTGGCTAAACAATTACATTGAGACGTAGTGGTTGAAACTCTCACAGGATAGACCTACATAATTAATATGATCAGCACACCCAAAAATTATGTGCCGTTACATGAAAATTGACATGTTCGTTTCAAGCAGCATGGTGGTAAGCTACAGCGGAGTTCGTGTGAAGCAACTTGATGGCGGAGTGTTGAGGATCACTATTTGGCGGTCAGTTTTACTATGTGTGTTAAATGGTATGGCGGTAACGTTACAGTAAGCTACAACTACAGTAAGTTAAAACTGTAAAACTTCATGGAATAAGGGAAACATAGCCGATCTGCTCTTGTCAGCAGAGCCTAGTTTCTGGACGGAACATCGCACATTCGAAACCGACTTCGTTTGTTGGCTACGACCATGTACTTTATCAGTGCTTCAGATATTTATAAACGTGAAGACGTCAAAAAAAGCAAAAAGGTAGACACATCAGTAGAGCCTTACAGTCACAAGATGAAAGACATGCGGTCGTTACTGGCCTTGTGTACGCGTGTGAAGACGTATTAAGGGCTATATGGTTGGCCTTGGCTTCAATGTTGACGGAAGAACCGAGTTAGCTGAACAACTTTGGTTATCGAGCCAGAGAGTATACTATGTGCATGAGATAAGGGGTATCCGTTGAATACGGGGATTGTCGATATCGATCGCAACGCTGGTAAACACTGACATAGGCTACAACAGTAAGGAGAGCTCATTGATTGCTAATCACTGCGAAAACTTTTAGCATGATGATAAACATCAGCAATAATTGGCTCCAACTATCTAACATTCACTTTAGTCTGTTAGCAATGAAATGAGGAAATGAGTAAACCATTAGAGCCCTCCGATTGTCCCAGTGATATTTCATGGACAGCTTGTAACTAAGATCTGCAACCCTTTCACATCAATAGCAGTGATATGCCATTGCCGTAAATGAAACGGCTGTCCGACTTGTACTGCACGTAACGCACGAAAAAATATGATCAGCGTTATACAACTAAGTAAAGCTGATAGCGTGACAGAAAGTGTCGACTCTAGACATTCTATGTATACATAGCAACTTATAAACAGTTATCACAACAGTCAAGATCCACGTGGTGATGATAACTTGAATATAACGTATGGAGTCGTCTTTGAACTATTTAAATGAAGAAAACGTTTGGCGAACCTGCTATTTTAAATTTGGCAACCCGAAGTGAACGGCTAGCGGAAATTGTCCGGACAGTAGCGGAAATCGAAATGTCACTGCTGTACAATCTGCTAAACCGTACCTTACGATCGTGGCGGGAAACAGTTTCACTAGAACGAACTATCATAATTGTACAATTTTTCATTAACTGTAAAGAAATGCGAGAAGCGACTTCAGTTCTAAGCTCTACAACCTAAGTTCCAGGGTTCTTGATTTAGGGTTATATACCACCGGACGAAAGTGCTGAGGCTTATTTTTATACCGAATTATGAAATCCAGTAACTTCTTCGAGTGCTCCATACCGAGCAAAGTATTTCAGAATAAAAAGTCATATATCTCACTCGCCTTTTCCTGTGTCCCACGAACCGCGCATCTTTCAAAAATTCCATCGCTTTTTCCTGCCCTCGTCGGAGCTTACCCCACGATACGCTTGCCTCACTACTTTTCGCCTAACCAGCCCATGGCAACCATAAGCCGTTGGCTGGCGGCAAAGGGAACGGGCATACCACACCTTTTTCACGCCAACTCTTGGCGAACATAGCGGTTTATTGGTAGAAACTGGTCGGTATTTATAACAGCTGTTTCGACCATTTCGTCATCTGAAGGGGAAAGCAAAAAAAGTGGCTAGAGGTTTAAGACGTAGATGGTGTGTTGATCCTCTCTAGTGAGCCAAATGCTAGCAATAAATCATTGTAAGAACTTTGTACAGAAAGGTATGCCTATTGTCGCTTGTATTGCCTAAAGTGACGGTACGACCTCTACTGTAGATTTCGATATTGCCATTCAGTTATTTTCCCTGGTAATTATACTGGCTGTACTACTTCTACGAGTCGCGTGTTGTAGTTCGCCTGATATATCTAATAACCTAGGACAATTAGAATCAGAATAGCTCTATATTTAGTTGGTATTGCTCGTGTTTTGGCTGCATATTGTACTTACCCATGCAGACACTAACGTCTCTATTGTCGCTCACAGGGGCCGTTTTCGCCGTGAGACAAGAGTTTGCAAGATTGCGCCAGCCCATAGCTGCAACAACTTTGAGGGGTAGGTTGAACGAGAAAAAGGGCGAATGAGTTTACATTATGTCCTCTGACCATTTCCAGTGTTTTGCAGGATAAAACAAGTTAGCAGTGAAGCAAGCAAACAAACCACTTATGGCGCCTGTCGTATCGATATTTTGTTGTATATAACAGTGCCAAGTCAATTTGCTTCTTTAACACCAAACCCAACGTGGCACCTATGTTATATCTTTCCTTGCCGCTTTCGGGTAATTTTTATTGTAGTCCATTGTTTGTTGCTCTCGTTACTTTAGCTGCTTTCGAGATCAATACTGTCGTCTTCATAGAGCAGCAAATGCCGTCCAGGGTACGCAGGTTAGGTCAACGTTGTGGTTACTCTGGCTCTACGAGCTAACGTCGTGGTCTTCAAGCCTGGTCCTTATTAGGAACAGGATAGTGAGCTGGGTGACAAGATGACCGGATGATCTTCTTACGTGTTGTGTCGTCCTAGACGAGTCTACTTTCGCCATGTTTCTTTTGTTGACGGTTAATACCATTGTATATTACGTAGCCGTGGCCGCTATAGCTATGGCTATTGCTCGCTAAGTGGAATGATCGTTCGGCCTCTGTCTGTCACGTCTTCCAGTGATCCGCAGTTGCTACATATGTCGCAAAAAAGCGTCTTAAGGGTCAGGTGAATGTCAGAATAAAAGGACAGCGAACGGCTACGCTGCTTAGACTCGATGCTTCACGTGGGCATCGCTTGTAGCGAGAACTAAAGACTGCTTCAATAAACCGCACTGCAGTCTTATGTCGGATACGGCCATCCGCAGCGTCACCATCCTGAAAAAATCAGCCGATTTTTTCCTACGTCGATCAGTAACTTTTAGACAACTGAAACGACCGTCACAACGGAGTATTGCTATACTGGGCTGAACCTCCCCACCCTCAAACAGTTGTACTGTTAGGCAGTAACTCATAACTTAGATGTGCAAACATATATATGACAAGAACTTAATTTTTTTTTAAATGTTAGTTTAAATATCAACAAAGTGGAGATTTACAAAACTGTTGTCTGTATGAGTACATTACGTGCGAGAAGGAAAATGGGGAAAAGGAGTCCAACAGTCGTATGGGAAAAAAGCTATTAGGAAATACACTGTATTCTGTTTTAGCAAGAGTACGTTTGATACTGAAAAGGAGCATTCCTTTAATGATTAGTCTGACTATGAACGAAATGTTTCTAAGAGCTTTTTGTCACGACCATAAGAAAGTAACTGCATGATCGAAGTGTCGTTGTCATGTATGCATGCGTGTAAAAAAAGCTCTGATACCAATGGTCTTACAGAAGACGATAAAACCGTTTTTAATATTGGCCGTTAGATTTCACTTGTTAACCCCATATACGCGTTGTTTCTATTGCCAAAAACGTTGGGTATAACAAACCAAAACCTTCAGCCTCTCGAGAATACGTTAGAACACAAAATTTAGCAGTAGCAGACAACTGTTTCACATAAACAATACAAGAAAAAAAGTAGAAACTGCATAGCCACAACGTATTATACCTGCACTAGTCAAGGACATAAGAGAACGGCTCGGATATTCGAAAATGTACGATAATGCTGATAATACCGCTCATGGTAACGGTCCTATAGGAGCGGAAATGATACATTTCAAAGTGCATTTACTAGCAGAAGCTTCTTAGTGTAAATAAATAGCGGCCTATCGACGTTGAACCGATAAGGATGCAGTTTTGCTTCGACATCAATCAATGAAATTTATCTTTTTTCAATACTGCTCACAGTTTCCACTGCGTTGCTTTCTCCACTCGCTTTCAAACAAGTCGTTTTGGCCATATTACTAGATGTGGCTGCGCAATTATTACTAACAAGAGCAAAACTTTTAGTAAAACTGATCCCCTCAAAGCAAAAATCTCACAAACGAGCCATTAGGTAGAGCAAAAGTTATGTCGGGTTCTGTCTATCCATTCGCTGTGTCAGCAACACGTCCTATTATAAATTCTCGCATGCTATTCGTAGCTAACATAAAGGATCCGTTCCGTCCGCGAGAGATTTACGTAGTCACCCTACTTTCTACTCCTTTCACACGGATCAGTTTATTACAAATACTCCTTGTGCCTCCTCCAATATCCGCAACACTAACTCCTCCATACATTTCGTTTTGTACTTACTTCTCCTCATGGTAGCCATTTCATGTCTAATGCGTAGTGGCCAAGTAGGAGCACGTAAAGCAACCTTACATGCGCCGTTTTTATTCCTGTATGTTCGTTTTTCCTTGGATTCAACTTCATACGTTATGCGCTGAGGCGTCCACCTTCGATAGTTTCTTAAGGCAGATAAGCACGTAGCTGCAGTAATGGCCATAGAGCCCGATTGGCCCTAAAGCCCCTTCCAGCTCCTAGGATGGCCGTTGAAATCATTTCATATCTCGTTTTCGTTGCTCTCTTCGCCATACCCACTGTTGCTTATGCGTCATCATGGTTCCCTAAGCGCATAATGTTCGTCTGCCGGTCTAACGGCCCTAGCAGTTCAAGAACCTTCTGTAGTGTTAATCGCTTAAATTCGAGTTCATCTAGCCGTTGATCGACCTGAACGTAACTCTGAACGATATTACTTATCTGCTGTCCACTTTTCCCTCGTCGTTAAGCGAAACGACGGTAGTGGCAAATTGCCGACTCTACATTACGGTGAGTTTAAAAGGGCCACCCAACAAAGCGAGTACTACCGGAGCCTGCTGAAAACTTCGCTTCGTCCTCGCTGTTTCCCAAGGGTAAGATGAGCGGCCACGCCGTAGCTGGCAGCAACTGTAGCCTGTAACTTCTGATGCAACCCCATCGAAACAAGTAGCGCGGCAAGGTAACCGGTATCGTCACGGGCTGCAGCTATTTCTGTTGTTGTTGCGTAGTAGGACATGAACATGATCTTGCGCCAAGCCGGCTATGAAGGCAAAAAAGAGGAACTACAAGATCAGAATTCAGCTGTTGAGCAGCACACACCTCACGTCATTAATAACCGGCTACCTACAAGTAACACATGGTCTTCGCTTGTAGTTGCAACGTTGCCGCTTGCCTCTAACACTCGAACGCTGGGCACTGATTGTAGATTCTGAAACCGAAAACGCCCAAGCAGGCGAACCGGAAGCTTTTATGCATGATGCCTCACAGGATGTAACTGAACGTCTTTGGTCCCATGCACGTGTCCACATGCTTCCAAACTCTGATAAAAGCCTTATTTCTTTTGTCTCCTCTTCAATTTAAAATCTGAGTCTGCCCGTTCCTGGTTCTATTTGTCAATAAAAAATCGTCTACGTATGTGGCCTATGTGTCTTGTCTAAACAACAAAAAAAAAGACTAGTTCTCTCCTTCGAACGAACATAAAGCTGTTTATCGTTCAAGATAGTGACTCTTTCAAGCAAAAAATTCTTGTAAGAGGACTTGAAATGACGACTGAACGAAAGGCCAAAATTGGCCTGCTTTCGAGTGTATATTTCAACTGCGTCGCTTCCTTCTTCATTGTTTTTTTTTTTTCGTTTTCTAGAAAACTGACACGTTCATTGGTTGAGTGGAACTCTTTCTTTGCGGAAAATTAAACTTCATTACACATTAGAAACCGTCATCTGAACAAGGTTTTTTTGATAGATACCGATAACTTCAGTCAAACTAAAAGCAAACATTTATCAGGCCGAGCTATCCGTTCAGCTGTCAATTTTATTCCAAGGAGCTTTTTATCATAAATAATTTTTCAACAGAGTTATTTGCATGGTCACTGTTGAAGTCTAATAAGCGATTTGAACTACTGCAACAGATCGTACCTAATACAAAATAAGGCCTAGAGTAATAAGCGATACCCTGTACACGTCGAAAGCCAGTAGTTGCTAATTGAAATATATCTTATATGACGAATAGTGTATTTGACTTTAGATCAATACAATTGTGTTGTATGTACGTATAAACTAAAAAATTATACATCTTAAAATTTGTGTAGCCATCAAAAAGACTGTTCTACGATCCTCCGGTGCACGACGGTGCATGGTTCATTGTTGAAGCATGTTGAATATGTTATTGTAGAAAATGTCAAAAACCATGGATCGCATCGCATAAAAACGGGGAAAATTTGCTGTATTGTATTTGATTTAAATAATGTAGTAAAATTATAGCAACGCGCCAAGTCTGCGGGTACGTAATCACAAGGAACATCATGTGAATAGGCGCTTCTTCTATTAAGTAAGCTCCTTTATAGTTAAGTTTTTAACAGGCAAACAGGCTAATGACCGATGCCAGTTCGATAACAACTGACAGAACAATTAAACGACATCGATCCCCATGTATAAAGTAAGATATATCAATTGTTTTGTTGAAGCCCTTCTACTTTCCTTATCTATGTCGCAAAATAATGATTCGATACATTAGGACACATATCGAAGACTTCCTAATATTCAGGGTAATAGCCGCTCTTCTTTAATTTGACAGAAACGCTCTAGTAGTTGCGTTCCTTCGATTAGTGGCACGGTCCATGTCGTTCCACATTTCGGCAGCCTCAAAAACAGTCAAGACATTAAAGGAACTGCCGGTGTATTTTCGGTCGAGATCTATGGGTGCTGTTTACATACTAGCCGCCCGTTATACATTGCATTCCCCCAACTCATTTTCCCTGTTGTTTTGTGTCCCGTTGGCCTTGAGAGCAGACTCACGCGCCGAGGCCAGAAGGACGGACCAGAGGAATCCGACGATTGCTAAAACGAAAGCTCCACGTTCGAACGTTGACCTCTGAAAGCGTCCAGGATGCACAAACTAGTCTTTTTAGTTCTGTTCGATATAGTCGTACACACGTAGATAGCCTTGATCGAGTCCTCCTCTCGGCGGGAATAAGATCGCGTACATGGGGCCGTGGATGATCGAAGCTTGCTTATTTGAAGAGAGACGAAGGTTTGACACAACCTAACCAGAGTATGTTTCACTATATACAGCATCCAATGAAAGGTTTCACCGGATCATTCGATCTATCGGTCAAGATCACAAAAGTATATCTATCATCCTTGGCGAGGCCCTTGGCCATTCTTAACGTTCGCTAACTCTGTTTATCGTACACTTTACCTATACACTAAACATATTTGTTTCGTGTTTTGCTAGGTCTGAACGATCAAAGGCTTATACCATTCACTGTGAACGTTTCCGACTATATAGACTTACGAAGTTGCCTGTGACTAGCTACATTTGTTCTTCTTCGTAAATTTATACAATGTTGGAATCCAGATGCTGAAATATTTGGGGTAAGAGACAAGACGAAACGAAATTTTTCGTTATTCGTTGTTTTATGTAAGCGCTTTCGATAGCTAAAACGAAGAACCAAATACAACTATTTCTATTGCCAGATGCCTTTCCCATTGTTTATAATCTATGTTGTCTGTCCCGTCAAGGAAGTTTCAGTTCAGCTCAGTGGAAAGGGCTTCGGTCGTGACCTCGCCCTCTAAAGTTAATCCTGCTGTTTTGGCGGCGAACCATGCCATTTAACTCGAAAAACATCCATTAGGTCACACGATGTATAGGCATTGTTCGAAGGAGTTTTACGGTAAAACTAATACTACTTAGTAATGCAGACCAGGACAGTAATAATGTTTTGTTTAGTAGACTGATAGCAAGCGATCTTGTAGACTTCTCAGTTGCATAAAAAGAGCTTTGCAATAAATTTCTTTCTAAAGCGTATCTTGGACACAATTAGATCTGCTCTTCTTACCTTCGGCGCAACAAAACTTTTCGAATATTCGTAGGAATAATGCATTTAGAATACCTTTCAAATTCCAGGTTGATTGATTAAGGCGTCTCGACCAAGACCACCTCTTGAAGTAGCGAAAACAAAATAATCGTGTATAAAAGTATTGTAGTAGCTGAGCTGAAGTTGTGAGCGCGAACATTCGGGCCGCATGTGATGATCCATGCAGTAGGTCCGCATAAATAGATCGATTCGTTTACCTAGATGTATGTGTAAATCGAATTCTTTTCTACCTTTTTTTTTTTTCAAGTTAAGGCCCTTCCGAATTGATACGATCAGAATGTGATTTGCTTTTAGCTACTCCTTAGCTTTTGTAAAAGTATTTTTTCCATAGATGTAAAAAAATGTTTTTTGTGAAGCGATAGCCACTCTAAGGAAATTCCCTAAGGAAGCTCTATTCCCGTCCGCATGCCAACACCGCTAATGTTTCAAAGAGAAGCTTGCAATAGTTTAATGTGATTAGCAACGATGTTCGTATGAAAAAATGCCTATTTGCCATGACGCTCAAGGCAAAGTACTTGCTATATGAGATAAACGAATCTAAACGAGCTAACTTGCGGTGCCAGTATTTTATTTAGCGCAAAAGACTCGAAGGACCAATGGGCTTCAAATCAACGAGGTCTATTCAATTTTCGAAGGGAAAAACTGAAAGCATTATTTTGTCGTGTTCTACAAATAAAGAAAGGGAAAAATCGTTAAAACAGATGGCTAGATCAGCATTGATCAAACAGTATCCTAGTAGTGACAGTTATAGTATATACAAGTGATAGTAACGATCAACGCATAAGTATTCTACTTTTATTTGTATAGAAGCGGAATATTTGCGGAAGCGGAAATATCGGTTCGACAAGAGAATTTAGAAGAGATGAGTGCGAAAGTCATATCAATTGTTTTTCAGTATCAATTAATCGTTTGCAGTATTTCTATACGCCATTGCACTATCAGGATTTTATTTCCTATGTTTCCTAAGCATTTCGACTATCTGTTTTTAACTTCATTTTTCAGAAAATCCGATTTCCTGCTAGTGCATCTGCTATTTACCGCTACTACAACAACTAAAGGCAGTGTCTTTTATATCTGCCCGAATCTGTAGTTTTCTTCTGACAGTCGTCCACTACCACAGCCATCAGCAGCGATCAATGAACACTTGTTTTAACCAGCCGACTGAACTTATCAAACGTCATAAACAGTTTAAGATTCAGCCGTAGTGCGTTGTTTGCAATGAATAATGATCGATGAATCCATCGACGAACCTCATCCACGGACCAGCCTACTGCGGCTAGCCTCGACTCCCAACTTATAATTGTTGCTCTTTCAACTATTTGGAACACTCAGTGACTAGCTGGTCCCACCTTATGTAATTGCTGCTGCCGCCGCACTTGCCGCTGTCCAGTAGATGCTCCGCGTTGTAACGCTCAACGTCCAGTCCCCGTTTCGTGCCACCTAAATTCCGGCTCCGTTGAAATGCCCGCTTGCAATGTGACCGTAATGGCAGCCCCACATAGTAACCATCATCATCATCAGGAGGGAGGACAACTGCCAAGCCATCCGGGTCCTCACCAGGGCCACGGACATCAGACAGTGGCAGTGGCTCATCTACATCCAGGCCACCATCCCTCACAGGGTCATCTGGATGCCAGCGGTGCGGCACATTTTAAAAGACAGGTAGGTTTATGCAGACGTACCTTCACACATGTGAAATGCACAGATCCATGTATATATGAATCGTACTTTGCGTGTTGTTATTCTACGAAAGGGAGGCTGTCAAGCCCCAGAATTCACCTGAGAGGTACCGTTTTTACCATTGGAATCTAATCAGTATCTACGTATGCTGCCACAGTCCTGCAAATCTGTCTCATGGTGACTAAAAATATGTGCCATACGTATCGGCTAAATCGTACAATGTTCGCATTGTTAACGAACGGCGCACCCTCATGTCCCAGCCTGGTTCTCGTTTCAGCCGCGTCGTCTTTATTATGTTATACCTTTCTAAGTGCATTGTTGTTACATTCTGTCATAGGCGCGCACACAGACATCCATATTATTCCACATTTTTTTTACAACCATAACCTATATGGAATAGGATTATTTATTTTGCTCCCATCTGAATCCCAATCCGGTTATTCCGCCGTCATTTATCGAGGTTCTGACCGGCAACGAACAATGTTGTCTCAAATATGTGACGTCGCCGCCAAATTTCGAATGAAACTGAAAATCGATTTGAAGCGGAAGTACCTGGAGGATAACGCATCGATATCTTAAGCGGTGTTGTTTTTCGGTTGAGACTTCTAGTAGCAGGACCAATTTCGTTATAGCTAGTCAATGAGTCCTTAACAGGCCAGTCGATGTGTGTGGTCTTCGTCTCTCGAATCGATCGTTGATCAACCGTTCGCGTAGGCGTCAGTACGACGCGAGTACAGAAATACTTTTTTAGGAAGGATCTTTGATATTGCAATACGTTTAGAAAACTTGTCGTCTTTTGCCTTTTCTTTCTCGTTTCTTTGTCTTCCTAAATTGATTGCGTAGACTTGAAGTGAGAAAGAAATTATGAGCAAACCCTCGCTCTACTCCTCCGTCTACAACTGCTTGCTACCATGCTTCAAAACACGTTCATCGAATAGATTGATTTTTTGTTTCCCCCGCCTGATTATCTCTCTCTATTCCGCAACGCTCAGTTATATACGCCATTGTATTGGCTTCAGCCGCCGTAGGCTTGGCTTGCTCCACGGTGGTGAGGTCAAACAAAGAAATGAACTGAACGTTTTTTTGCAGTGACAGTAAACAACCTGTTCTTTGCCATAAAACCCCGTCCACTGTTATAGTCAAATCGATTATCCAGCTACTTCTATCCTACTTGGTTCTAGAGATTTTGACAATCAGCAAGAGGGTGCCCCACGTACGACTTACGCCAACTCAGCTGCTTGACTTTCGTAAAAAGGCCCAATTCTTTTTCCTAAAATAAAGAATTTTCGCCTAAAATCCAGTTCAACATTTGACAGCAATTTATAAAACAACTTGGAAAAAAATGGAAACAATGATCGTGACAATAAATAATGCAAGGTGCTTTTGTGATTACTGTGACACATGTGGTTTAAAGTTGTGCTGAATTGATGAGGCTAATGAAATCTGTCGAAATACGGCAAAGTTTCAATGTTCTTCCAGCTAAGAAACAGAAATGTAAGACTGTGGTTTCGTTAAACATGAAAGCGTCTATAAGTATATATAAAGTAATATACCTTACGGTATACTACTAACATTACTACGCTAGAACGTCTCAATATTATAGATTTTTTTGTAGACCCATAAAAGTGGCCAGTTCAGTTTCCGATATACAGTACATATGAAGTCCATACCTGATTTTAATATTCGAACAATATTTGATCGTCAATGAACCTGTCGACACGTGGAACTGTTTACCCCTTTCACTCTTGCAACTTTATGGACACTATATGATACGATAATATATACACTGTGAATTTAGTTATTAACAGGCGATTTTTTAAAGCTTTTCTCTTAAAGTTCTACGAGATTATCAGTGATACAGCCTTGAAATATTGTATTGACAGTATTGAGGTTACTTCACTATAGTACGGCTTCAAGCGTTCGTCAACGACGTCTTAAGCTGACAGAGAATTTCACATGGGATCCTAACGAGGACGTATGATCAAATCATTGTTTCTTACATCCTAAACTTTTTTGTCCGTTATTGAAACGAGTTGTATGTAATGCTTTTCGACGGACTTGGTTAATTACTTGTATGAAAGGCATTTTTCCTAAATATTTTCTATCAAAGCAATAGTTTTTTATCTTTAGTAAAATCAGGTATTGATTAGGCCAATTACGTGCCAGCTTACGTGGCGCATTAGCCATTTTATCTGTTTTCGCTGAACGATTCTCGACGTATCTACTTGCAGAGCATATGTTCCCTAAAAGGACGCCTTTTATATAATAAACTAAATCTTCGTCCAATTTTTGTTGAAAACAAATCGATCTTATTTTCAGACTAACCGTATGCTATAAGTCGCTAAATTGCTTGCTTAACTCTTACTGTTTCATGTACCATAATACATCGGTTTCCAGACCAAACACCACTGTAAGAAGTTTTTAACCCGATAAATTTTTAAAAATAATTTGGCCCATATTGAAAAATTAGTTTTTACCCGTTTTCGTTTGAAAAAAAAGGTCAAAAAAATACCATTGATACTTTTTCCAAGCGTTTTCATCGCCATTAGTCTGTGTATTGTCGCAAGATTAATAAGCTGAGTCGATGAACTTTCCGGACATTCATTCGCTTGCTCGTTTTTTTTTGTTTCTTTTAGGTTCCTTCGTATAGGTCGACTCAGATAATATCATCCCGTTTACACAAAATTTTTACTTTTCTCTTTGCTTGCCATAGGCGAGCATTCATCGGGTGCGAGATATTCAACCCCAATCGCTGACGATGGAGAACGACTACGACGTCGTGAAGGAAATTGGCGCCGGAGACTATGGGAAAGTTCTGCTTGCTAAACACAAAGTCACCAAAGAGGAGGTAAACTATTGAAGACTGACATCGCAAGAAGCTACTTGTCACTGATGTTCACACTGTAGGATATCGATAGACACAATGGTTGCTGCTTCTTTGGTAGATAGGTAAAGATATGATAATAATAATAAATTGTACGTCTACTGTTACAATTTAACGGTACCGATCTAATCCTACAGCATGTATGAGATACACTAATACTACATATTCGATGTCTACACATTTTGACAATGCCTTACTTCCATGAAATTTTATGAATATATATACACTTAGCTTTGTGTAGCACTAATTCCGTAACGGTGACCTCGCCTTTGTCCCTTTGATTCCATCGCTACGTCATAACATGGTGGAACGTACAGCGACTCGTATGTGCTACAACGAAACGAATGAAGACACGTTGATTCCGTCATGTTATTTCTAAAACTGTGCTCGCTCGCTCGCTCGCTCGCTCTCTCTTTATTTCTCTTTCTAGTTTCCAATTGGGAGTATGCAGTGCGTGATCCATCTAATCGTTGTTTTTGGCCGAGGCATTACAGCTCCCGGCCCAGTCCGCACTACGGTTGGCGACAATTTATATATAGCGTTCCTCTCTCATTTTTGCTATCGCATAGGTGCCCAGCACGTAGGCTTCATGAGCTTGGATCACGACGTCGACTTGGGCTTGCAGAATATTTAGGCGAGTGTTATGCTACGGCGAACGCACTGTGTCCATGCGGTGTCTAGAATAAACGCTGGGTATTTATTTCCAATACCCATACCATACAATTTTTCTTATTACATAAGGGAATTTATAATTAGTAGTGGCAGACTCGCCTACCTGTACAAACTTATGCCATACGTTTACATGGATCCACTCATATCGTGCAAAAGCTAGTGTTGCATGCAGACAACTTTTATGTATGTTCATTTATAAAGAACATTTCAAACTCGCATCAAAGCGGGCACCATTCAAAGAAATCGCCCACTGCATGCATTGCGTCACTGTATACTTGCTTATTATTTACATAGCAAAAAACGCGACCTTTCAACAAAAAAGACGGTGAGCTTCTCGATTTAATGTTCTTAGCTCTTATATGCGTCAAAGCAACAAGCTAACATCGTACTTGCAACTGGGAGCTATCTTCAGAAAGCTAACCGCAAATCGACGTTTTTTTTTATCTTAGAAATTAACAGTGTCTTAGATGTGATGGTCGTTGATAAAAGAAAACTAATTCATTCGTGTTCTTTTCGTCTTCCTCTGCTTTTTCCCCTTATCTATGCAACGCACGCAATCCAAAAGGTCAGTTGTTTTAGCGACGAGCGGGGTAACAAGCAAGAAAAGATCGAGACAATTTGCGTTCGTACCTGTTTCGTCTTTACCAGTCACCCGGTACTTTTGTTGGCTGACGCGGAACTTGGGCGCCATTCCCTTTGTTAGTATCTTCCAGAAATGCTAGCATCTGGATGAACAGCTGCGCGGTTGCTTCGATGCGCCTTAGCATCTCTTGCAACCAAAGCGAAAAGGCTATGTGGCTATGAAGCAGAACAACAACAAAGAATGTCGACCTGCTCGTACGTACGTACAGTACGAACGAACACAATGGAGATGGAGGCGCAGGTGCAAGCGGCGTGCCGCAGTCAGAAAATAGCGACGGGACACGGTGCGAGTTGCAAGAGCAATCACTGAGATTAGGAAACGAAACAGGAACGAACGAAGTGCTATCTAACGAGAACAGCATTTCGCAGCGTATTTCTCCAAAACGCCAGACTCGACGCGACGGTCCTTCGTCGCTTGGCTTGTTGATAAGTGGCCAACGCAAGCCGATGGAATGACCCCCAACCTAGTACGAAAATACGATAATAATACAACTGTACAGTTTTGTGTTCAAAAGAAAAGAAAGAAAAAAAGAAAGGGGAGGGAGAGAGAGAGAGAGAGAGAGAGAGAGAGAGAGAGAGAGAGAGAGGGAAACATCGCAAAGGGTCTGCTCTGAGCCTGCTGAGCATGCTTAAAATAGTTTGGATCGTTTCTGCGAAAAGGTCTATTTTTAGTTCATGACATTTAATCTGGCCGGCTGAACGAACAAGCGACCCAGACAGAGGAAGGGGGGAAGGATCAGACTGTAGCATGGCAACAGACTCTGTCTGTCTCCCATCCGCGCGGATTTGAGGTCTACACTGAATGGATAGTATGTATTACAAGAAAGCCGTTTCGCTAAATAGGGGTACGATACAACTGAAATGTTGAGTTGGAGAAGCGGATATATAATAGTTCATCTTGAAATAGATCCAGACGTTCCCTTTTAAGACGCGTTCGTGGTATATATGCGCATATAGAAAGTCGGTTCGCAGACCTGATTTCGAATCGGAAAATGTTTTCGGCAACCACAATCAAGACTGCGACCTCAAGAAAACCTTGTGAATCATCAAAACGACTGGTGAAGTTTAATAAGCATCTGACGTAGACTCATGTTACAGTTAAGGGGCGGCCCTACTATTACGGGTGTTTTCATATATCTACTTATTTAAAAAAGCGAAACTTATTTATTAGTCTCAGACAAACCAAACAGATAAGACTGCTTCCTTCTAAGAATAAGGTTTCTTGGATGAGAAAAACACTACAATTTTTTATGAGGAGCCCTTCCCATTCAGATAAATAATATTTATCCGCTAAGCAGCTAAAAAAAGTATATACAAATAACTTAAAGTGGGGTACTTCTGTCACAATTCAATACTACAGCAGCAGTAGGACGCTAAGTTACAGGTTTATGATAAAACGAATATATTAAGAATGGAAAATACACAAAAAACAAACAGAGTTCCTGACTAGCCTACAGTTCGCGTCTTACTGTACGTATTATATAGAGTCATTTGTTATTTCAGGTTGCATTAAAAGCTGTCCCGCGGGCAACGACAGCGTTGCGAGACTTCCTCACTGAGTTTCACTATTCGTACTTTCTGTCACCACATCCATCTGTACTGGACACATATGATGTCTGTTTTGAAACAATTGACTACTATTTTTTCGCCCAGGAAGTGGCACCGTTGGGCGACTTGTGGCATTGGATCGAAGCTGCAGGAGGCCTGGACGAACAAGATCTCAAGGACATCTTACGACAGGTCGTACCTGCCCTTGAATTTATGCATAGCAAGGACCTTGTGCACAGGGATGTGCGCGCCGAGAACGTACTCGTTTTCAAGCACGATTTCTCCAAGGTGGGCGAATCTGCAAGCATTTCTTGTCGGTATTATGTACGCGAATGCTGAATGTGTGCTTGGAGGATCAAGTCAAAGGTTGGATATTGGGGAGGATCTGTACAATTGCCAGCATTTAGACTGAACATGAAGCTGTTCCGGTGTTGTAGGAATGCCAGCCATCGCAAACAGACATTGAATGTTCCCAGGTTTCAATTCCTTATTACAAGAAACATCTATTGACAGAGCCGTATAGATATGAGAGAGATTATGGTAGTATTTGGACTGTCCTGCATTCAACTCGGATAGAAAAGATCAGGTCTTCAGGAGGCAAGCTAAAACAAATTGATGTCTAATACGAAGCGAACGTTTGATATCAATCTGCTTTTAAAACGTTACTTCTTACGCAGTATCTACGACCTGATGACATGGTCGGCGCCTTGTAGTGCACTATTTGCTTAGGTAACCGTGAAGCGTTAAAAAACCGTAAATATCTTCCTGATTATCGCTTGTTCAAAGTTATAATAAATCTAGTTATCGTTTTGTGTAAAAAATTAATATGAGATCCTTGCTTGCCATAAACGAAATAATCCGAGCGTCAAGGGGTACGAGTGTCACCCTTAGTCTAACTGCGTTTTTCCTTTTAGCTCCTATATGCAACTGTCCTTTAATAGCAAATCGTTTACGTATAGATATGCTACATTACCGTCAACGCCATATGTGCGTTAGGGCATTTATAAGACATCTAATGACTATCGGTAGCTGATCCGTCGCTGAGAAATTGTAATAATTTCTCATCTAAATAAAGTTAAAATTAATCGCAATAAATCAGATTCTTAGATCACCAGTAGTCCTTAGTTGATTGTTCGGATTAGTCTGTCCTTAGAGCCGAATAGATATATTTCACACATTATTACCAGGCGTATGCCCCGAAAGCCTGAGGCGTTAAAGAAGCTTTGCAAATTTTGTGCGCTTAAGCAGAATAGACAAAGCTTTATAGCCAAGCTTACAAGCCTCCATGTACATGTGTTGTTTTCTGTTCTTTCCTACAAACTGTTTTAGGCAGTGTCCCCTGAAACCACTGTTTTAGGTACGCTGCTACAAGTAAATTTTTTTCTGGCGTGAAATATATTTTTCCACTGCTGGAAAAAATCTACCGGAAGCCGCAAAAAAGCCGTGTGGGCTTTTGTACAAGATTTTGTGCTTGCTGTTTTCGTTTATTGGCGGGCTGCCAACAACGAGAGGTTACATTCATGGGGGGGGGCCGAAGCTGACACCAAGCAACAAGAGCCTGTCTGACCGTAAGATAGCAAAAAGAAACATTCTCTATTTTATTTAAAGCAATACGTACGAGATATTGTCGCCAATGGCCCGAATCTTGAAATAGGCGTCAATGTACAACCTCAAAGAGCGATTGGTGCTGCAAAAGCGACTACGGTTCACTCCAGAGGCATCAATAGAAAAAGTAACCTTGACCATCAGGTGCATTGTGTCATGCGCTGTGGACTTGAGATCATGGAATTCTACTAATAGGAAATTCCGTTTTAGAGTTTAATATAAAGAATAGTTTATTTCGGCGGCCGCTTTGTGACCTTGACTTTCCATGGCCAGGATCGCGTAGGTCGATGCAAACGGCCAAAATCAAATTATGAATGAAAGCCATGGTTTAGTGGTCGCCTGTCCATTCAAGTTTGGTTGGGTATTCTAACTATGTACTATAGCAGAATCTGAGACATTTACTCCCTCCTGCTAGTCCTGAAAAGGCAGAAGCAGTAGCAGCACATGACGAACTTTTTATTTGAAATTCTGGTCAGAATTCGATAGTAACAGAAAAAAGATTTGACGTCGGTTGACGTCCACCAGCAGCAAACGTACAGAGGATCGGCTTTTTTCAATGCTGCGGATAGGAAAATAAAATTTTTGTAGGTGTCGTACACCATTGGTTTACTGCTAGACTCAGGAAAGAGATCCGGATGTTCGAAAACTCGTGGGATGTGATAACCTGCTCCGCCGAAAGGGCTATGGTCATTCAACTTCATTGAAGTTACCTCCCTTCCCTGCTCGGTGTTGTATTCCGTACCAAGTAATGCTAGCAATGTTTCGAAAATTATATATCTACGTATTGAAGTAGGAAATCAAATACATCTATTGCGCGTCGTGTAGGATGCTAATTGGGATAAGGCAAAATACGGTGCAGCCTCTCTGAGCGTTCCTTGTTGAAAGGAGCGGTACGCAACAATATATATCGTATTCTAGACAGATGCCTTTTCGAGGTGAATTAAACAAAGCAAAGTCTGCATTGAGATCAGTGTCATGTGTATGGGTAGAGAGGACAACTGATAGAGTTGGACTAATTAAAGGTTACCTTTTTGTCAGATAAGTGACAAGGCTAGGATTTTGGTTTATCGTAGATCGCCTTGAATTAAATCAACGGGATAGCCAGGCTGTAAGGACCAAACGGCAAACAATTTTGTGCCGTAAGGCTTTGTGGGACAGCAAAGGCTGATGTATAAATAATATGCATTGTCCGCTTAAGTTCATACCGTAAAGGAACTAAATCCGATACAGAAATGTAGTAGCCTCAGGAAGCATGCGTTTCGTAATACGGATGGGTTGGAGAACTCTAGAGCACACCGAAGATGGATTCCGGCACCCCGCGTGCTCTGAGACTAATACGCATAAAATCGTTGGGAAAATCACGCAGCTTCAATACGCTTAAATACTCTATGTTCGAAACGTGTCTCAAGAATTTACATAGTAGCAGTAGAATTGTTCGACAATAATAATTATAATTATAGTACAATGTATTTAGATCTTGTGAGAACTGAGTTAAGCTATAACCTTTGCGTTTGGCTTATTATGCTCATTATATAATAATTACTTTAATCATTTGGAGAAACTAATTATACCAAAAAACGTTATAATTGCGCTGATTTAATTATTAAAAACAATGCGCTATTTCCTAGTAAATGTATTGTTGTTATTTTGCTTAAACTGAATAGCTGATAGAAGTAATTTTTCGACAAACTAGCACATCTGGCAATCGACGAGCGCTCACCAAGCCGGTAGGCTAGGTGTAGGTGCACTGATACGTAACGATGCCTAAATGCTTACTTTCTATCTGACCTGTCAAAGGTCAAATTGACAGATTTCGGTCTGACGCGTCGCGCTGGGACGCTGGTCAAGAAGCGCGCCCGTTCGTTACCCACTTGTCCGCCGGAAATCTGGGAGATGTTAAGCATGGAGGGATACACTGTGGAAACAGGCTCCGATGGTTGGCAGCTCGGGATGCTTGTTTTTATCGGACTCACAGCCAGGTATGTTCCGTTCAACACGTTGATTACTCCAACGGATGAGGGTATTCATACACTAAGCAACATTAGTAATAGTATAACAGCAAATGATATTTTGAATATCAGGCTTTACGGTTTCCAAAAGTATCTGGTCGCCAGCGGGTTTTCTATTGGGCGGTTCTGGATTCGTGGTTATGAATTTACCCCGTTTCAATAAAAGGGGAAAGGCAAGTGCCAATTTGAGGTATTGGTGTATGACAGAAATATCAACCAAACGGTTATTTAAGAAGTGCTGTTGTCTGTCTCTTTTGCCCGTGACGACAATGCCACACATTGTCAGAAGAACTCGCAGTTAATAATCGGACAGCCACCCTTTTCGGCTTCCTTGAACCCGCATTTATGATTTGATGAGGATACAACTTCATCGCTCTTCTGTAAATAATAATAAAAAAGTGAACTTAGCTATTGTTAAAGGAATGTAAGGACAGGCAAATGCTTATAAGGCTTTCATTTGTTCCCATAGCAGTGAACGAGTAATAGAGCGTCAAGCGGATTGGCGAATTCAACTCTTAGCAATAGCGAAAACGATAGAGTTGCGAAAAGTGCCATACAAACGGGATATGGAAATGTACGACATATTAGACATATTTGCAGGCGTTTATAGGATCATGGGCGACGCTCCGAAGACACCACTGGGTAGACCGAGCAGTTGATGGACAGAGAGCACAAACCTTAGACCTAGAGGGCCCTTAGACCTAGAGAGAGCACAAACCTAGAGGGCCGTAGAAAGCATCGGAGATGGAACTAATGGGACGTTGTCAAAACAGTGGGTGTTGAGCATTTAACAAAAATCTGTGGGCATAATCTATTTGCAATCGTATACTCGGTAATTAATTATGGCGTAAAAGAAGTGCTTCGAAGCTGGTAAATTCATTATTCTCCATGAGTTTACAACTAAAACTATCGTTTAATTAATAATCTATCGTAGTAGATTTTTATTGAACAGAACGTGCTTTATTCACTAGTGGCTATACAATAAACGAAGAGAAGATTAAATCAAAATTTGTTTCTACAAATATTTTATAAATAAATATACCCATAAACTTTATAATATCTACAATCCAGTTTTGAGGATATCTATGACGCAATACATCGTACTTACGCGCTGATTCGCTGCAGGGATGAAAACCGTACTTGATATAGCAAATTTTACGTAGAGTCTTCATGAGATTGCGTGGAATCTTCCAAAGTGGAATTTAGAGACGAGATTCGGGGTTATCAAGTACTCAGGATAGTCATGAGGTTAAAACATTTTAATGTTGAAACAATTGAGGTCATAGACTTGACATCCCTCAAGGCAACAGAAGTCGCTGGTCTGCCTTTAAAAGTGGTCTATCCATCGAACTGAAGCAAACATTGGTTGGCAAAGATAGATCTTATTGTGATGAGTGGGTTTTCCATTTAGAATAAAGAGGTCCGTGTATGCCATCGTCGTCGGTTTTCCTATTGAGATTAGTAGCGAGCGGCCGGCTTAAAGCTCTTGAGGCCTAAAGCAATGTCTGACGGCAATACAATACGGCCAACATAAAACTGTTCGGCTAGTAGGCTATGAACGCAGCGCCTAAAGGTTCTACTTCCAAACGTGGTTATTTGGGTAAATTTCCCGAAAAGGTTATTTGCAACGTTTTCTACGCGCTTAATTTCAATGGCCTGTTTGTTGAATGTGAATTTACAGGTTTCCCTGGGAAAAAGCCGACATTACCGATCTGCGCTTCAACGAATTCATGGACTGGCAAAAACGCAAAACGATCCGTACTCCTAAGGAGTTTAAACGTTTTTCGCCTAGGCTTCTTAGGTTGTTTCGAAGGTGAGTCAGCGCTGAATATACAATCAGCCACTTCGTCGTCGAAATGCGCTTCGTCGAGTCTACCGGCTTAAGAACCTAAATTCTTAATAGATCTTCAGTACTAAATGACAGCGGAAAGTGGAGGATGTTTTCATCGACCGACGATCAAGGGGCCGATTCTCCCGCCATCCCTTCTTCATTAAATGCACTGTAGAAGAATCGAGTATTTATTTTTATACGTGGACATAAAGCCAGGGTATCTGATGATGAAACTACAGCCTTTGCTGCATATTCCTCCATATATACATACTTTTTATTCACACTAGATCGAACGAATTTTGCAGCCCGGAGCATCGTGTGGACCACCTTGAGATTACGAGTCTCTTTATCGCTTTGGCTGATATTTCATATACGGTTTATGTATTCCCACAAGCTGAACGCTGAGTTTTCTGTATTGTATAATGTAGCAAAGTATGCAAAAACTCAATTCGCTTTACTCAGCTCGCTTTACTAATCGTTGTTGCTGGACTGTTGCGATGCCAGAATGGTTTCTCTATAAGATAACACAACCTCGTAAACGGAATGCCATTTGCAAACAACATGTATACTCACTTTTATTTAGCCCTCCCTAGCACATCGCTACGTATACAACTAGAGGCCTAGTTGACGGTTCCAGCATAGGTCGTACCATCGGTCACCTACGTAGATTGCTATTGATAGCTCGTGGTGTTAGTTATGTATGGGCACAGTGTAACTTATGTCTATTACCTATTCTTTTTCTCGTTTTACTTATATTAGGCTATTGGAGCAGAAACCGAAGAATCGATACGAGGTGTCCGAAGTAAACAAGTACTATGACGACCGGTGGTTAATGAATCGATCTCCACGGACAAGCAAAGTTGCAGAGATGTACGATTCGGGCATGCAGCCCGGCAAACACTCGGGTACGTCTTCGGGAACGACGGCAGCTCAGACTGGGGGGGGCAATTCGCATCTCCTGTCGCCCCACAATTCTTCGAGAGAGGATTCCCACTCGCGTAAGAACTCGTGGACAAACAAATCAAGAGAAGCTACGCCCTCACCCGTTAACTAGACAATACCACTACTCTAGGCAATTATTATCAGATGGTTAATAATACAGACTATAATAATGAAATTCTAGTTTACAATACTAATAATTGTTAAGTTCGAAAGAAACTGAATTAGCAGTAGTCATCGTAGTCTTCTTTTTTAAAACCATTTGGCCATTTAGCAGATGATGTGTTATAAGCAAATTCACTACTGATCTGAGGCAGCCGGCTCTTACGCTGTTCCGGCTAAACGAAAACTAAGAAGAACCGATCATTCAAGCAGCCCTGTAGAAAAAAGCCTCATTCTAAAAATTGAAAAATCCGTAGCCCATTGGATTCAGCTAGCGTACAGGCATGTAAAAGTAGGAAGCGAATTTTTTCAAGAAATAGGTGACGGGAACAACTGGGCTTCAAGCTGGAACAGGAAGATATTCATTGCTTTCGAGTAAGTGCGTTATGTATGTAGTTTTCGCTAACTACGTTGGCAACTACTTAGACAAATTTCATCGACACTACGACAGCTATGGTGCTGCTCAGACAAAGATAAAAACGGGTAGCGGTAGCAAAAGCAGCAATAATATAATCGGAAGCGATCATAAAAGCAAACGCGTAACAAAAACGTGTGAAAAACGCCGAAATATTCTCATCGTTTAACGTTTATGATGAGAAAACAACTATTTGACGATCGTCAAGGACAAAGATAGAAGGAGAAAAAAATACAAAATAAAGAAACACAGCTGGAAAGAACTCTGTCATTCTAGAAAGTATCTTGAAAGCTGGCTTCCGTCGAATGCGGCAAAACCTGTTAACCTAACAAGTAGCGTACGCTAAAGATGGAGGCATAATGCCCTTTCAGATCATCTCATAGTCCTCTTAGCTGCATAAAATGTATTGTTGTTACTATTATTATCATTATTTAGTACTTTGTGCGTTACTATTACTACACTCGCATTGTTGTTTGTGCCGGTCCCCTTATCTTTAGAGATGTGAGCCACGTATCGTGTACGTGCGCATCGCATGTTTCTACCTAATATGCTACTCCGTAGGTAAGTACATACCTACAGGCGTACCTTGTCCTTATTATAGAAATGTTGAAGTATAAAAGTTCTTCATTGTAACCTGACTCACAGAATTCACAACATCTCCACAGCCGGTAGAAATACCAAAACCCGCATCAGTTTCAGTAGTGATGATGTAGCCAGGCGACAACGTTCGACACCAAGTAATATCGAGAGCCTGGATACAGCAGTATTGAGATCACAGGACACAAATATTTCCTATACATATCTGATGTTATTATAGGTCAGACATGGTAGCAGTTTAATATAGGAACGTATTTATTACATAGATATTCGCTAACGACCATGATAAACGCAAGAGGAAAGAAATGCCGCACATTTTTTACCGCATAGTGCAATAAGAATAATTTAGAAAAATGCAGTAGGGAACACGTTCGCGAAAGCTTCCCGCTTCGTAACTATGATTACAACAGATTCATCCACATAGCGGTTTCTAATCAATGAAATTGTATTTATGACAAGGAAATTGTTCGAGCGAAAACGAGAATGACAGCTGTTAGCTATTACAGCCGTTAGCTACGTTGTTTGCTCGCGTGGCTGCTCTTCGAGACCGCCGATAGGCATGAGAGCGATCGATACGCTCAATTGTTTCGTTCCGTTCTCTATTCTTTTCTGTGTCGTTCTACTCATAGAAACGTTACTTGAATGCTTCTCTGTTATCCACAAACTACATGCATAGAAGAGTAGTAAACACTGGTCCAAATCAAAGGATATGTGCGGACTGAAAGCCGGTAAGGAGCAACAATGTTCTGGTAGAGTTAAAAAAAAACCGAAATGATCCGCAATTGTCGCTGTATAAACAATGTATATAATCAATAACGCGAAACAACAAAGAAAACTAAGATATTTACATTAAGTCATTATTGTTACAATTAAAAAAAAAAAAAAAGAAAAGCACATGGAAAGCATAAGACGTACTACAGGGCCAGCGTATGACGATGTATATCAAGCAAATATATTACACAAAAAATAAATATATATGTATATGTTATGGCGAATTATTATTATTATTATTATTATGAATTATGCTGCCGTACAAACCGACCTTTGGTAAGAGGTAAGATTCGTAGACTGGAAATTATCTAGCAAAAAACCGCAGCCAACTATGAATCGGAGAATGAGAGAAAGAAGTCTTGAGGAAAATCTGCTGTATTGCAACAACACTATGAAATAGCCTATGCGACTGTTGTTGCAAACGCTTGAGACGATTACGGATGAACTTCAGACAGATGCGTGGACTGGGCTTTTTATCCGCAGGCATTCAAAGTTAAGGAAAGCAAGTCACCTACGGATAACGATCTATATTTTACTTTCGTTACAAAATACTAAATAAAAAATCCTTGTGGTTATCAAGCGTTATCGAAATCGCAAATGATTTTCATATTAAATAAAATTACTTCTAACGTGTAAGGTAGCGTACCTTTTTTCAGTCGATAGAGTTTTCTTCGGCTGGCGTACCGGATATATATAAATCTCAATAATGTTTCTCGTTAATTCGTATCTACGGGGATCCTATGGAAGAGAACAGAGAATCATCTACGGTATATTTGCTTCGTTTTGATATTATTTAAATCAACGCCAGGCGGTGTTAGAGCAAAACTTCCATCGATGTCGAGCCACAATTAATTCTCTTGTCCTTTCTTTCTATCTTCTATTGTGTTGCTATTTACTGCAGTAACTTACTAAACTAGCTCAAATAAGGGACAAGGAGGAAAGCGATAAAAGTTACTAATCTGCTCTTTTGCATTGCGTCGTAGGAGCCGTGCGGGGGGCAACGTTTACAATGCTAGAAAGAGAAAAGTGGCCTAACAGATGGATGATATCGATAGTGCAGAAGATAAGAGGTCGTATAGCCTGGACGCTAGCACGGGGCATTGTTACGAAGCACAGACGCTATCTCTCATAGCTTTCGATCCATCATCGTGCCAGATGTATCCAGCCATAAAAATAAACTACATAGCATTAACAGTCCATCTACTATATAATTAAAGATGATCAATACAAAAGTTACTATATACGGTTATACAGGATGGTTAAAGCGGCACGCGTGTAGAAAAAAGAAAGTGTAGCATTGTACACTCATGGATCGCATACATACACGGTTAGCGTATAATATATAGGTTCGCAAAAGAGTCATCCAATGTGGGACCAATTTTAAACTGGTCGTGGAAATTGTGTAAAAATATTGAAATATTTAAAAAAAAAAAGGTAGCAATATAATAAATCGATAGTTTCGGTGACATAGAACAAAAAGCCCAACTGTTTTTTTTTGCGGGATTAGTACACAATTGGCGGTCTTTTTAAAACGCTATTAACATGCACAACTGACCATCATAGTTCGGCAAACACGTTATTCAATCTTCAACTAAGATAGTATTCATATAGTACAAACAAGGCTTAATAATGTCTCAAGCTGTACGTCCGACACCATATTTCAAAGCTCACATCAGCATAGGAATTGGTGTCCTTTTTCATTTATTTGTAATAAAGTACATTATAGTTAGGGATAGTTTGTCTTTGAGTTTTATTTTGTTAGTGTAATGCATACATAATGTACAATCCCCAATAGGGCAACTTGGGCATGGAATATTTGATATGTGGTAACACGGGGCAGTTTATTTTGCCATCTGTTATTCTAAGCCTCGAAACTAGGAGCCTTAATTAAGTTCACAATAGTGACCTACAAAATAGGTAGTGTATGATAGTTACAGATACCAAATATACCTTTAAACAAAGATATTAATTTATCGTAAATGTTTCTATAGTATCGTATATGTATATGGGTTCGCTTTTGGGGAATGCTTGTAAACCAGTATGCTTTGAAGCACGTTTTTTTTGGCAACAAAATCTTAGACTTACATTTCGCGTCTCATTTTACATCGTATGAAAGGGGATATGTTTAATCCTATTCCATCTGCCAAGTAGCCACAGTGTGGCAAAAAAGCTGCGTGCTAGGGTAATAAACGTTGCTTCGAACGATATTTAGCTTTGTAAGGTATACCTGGGCGGTTCACTATCAATAGCTCCTCGGAAGCGAAGGAAAGTACTCTCCCCGTTTATCCCTTCGCTGTTTTCCTGTGCTAAAAGGAATGGATGATTTTGGCTAGTCCACTCGCTCGTCCATTTCCCCACGTAGGTTAGTTATCGGAAACAGAAAACAAGATCTCAAGGACTTAATCTGTTTCTGTAGACCAAACTAAGGTAACGTATAAAATATGTATACATATCTATCCACATATTAGCATAATGCTTAGCCGAAATCCCTGTTTCAGTTGAAGACCGCTCACTCTAAAAGCTCTTCACTTCGACGATGAACTTTCCAACAATATCAGAATATAACTTTGACTATCAAGTTACAGTGGCAAATAGAATTTCCGAATAGAACTATGTATCCGACCAGAACGTATAGAAGCATAGCGGAGCAATTCAATTAAAAATTAGAATTTTTTGTAAATTTGATCAATCTGAGTGGCGTTTTATTTATAGAAAATGGAGCCGTGTGTCTATCTAAAACAATAGATTTTTGATTCCCTGAGATGTTTCACATATATATCTTATGAACGTGTGAATGTATACGCGAAAATCAATAATTAGTCAGGGAATTTTGCTTAGTACCAATACCGAAAACATAATACTAAATCGAGCTCAAATCTATATTAAGACTATATGATAAATCAGATCTCCAAAAACTCTCGGGGTTGTACATGATTTTTTAGGATTGAATTAATCATCGTTCATAGTGGCCAATCTTGGAAATCATTAGGGATTGCAAGAACTAACAAGTTAAGTAACACATTTTCATGGAGAGTAGTTAAGCAGCTTCGGTTATGATAAAATCTAGTATGGTACATGATTTGTAGGCTCGTTCTTGCTGAAAATATTATTACTTAGTATATTTATTTAGTAATATTATTACTTAGTATATTATTACTTAGTATTATTACTTAGTTTCTCAAGTAGTTTCATAAGCAAGCCTTCCAATATATTTTATAATAAGTGGGTAATAGCCGAACGAATTTTTAGTAGGAATAAAAAAAGCTTGAAATCCATTCAGGCTAATAAGCTAGTTCACAGAACGTACGACCTGTGCCGAGGTGGTTAGTAACTTAGACCTGAGCAGACCAGCAGAAATGTTACGTTTTTGGCAGCATATGGCCTTGAGCTTGGTCCTCGAAAGAAGCGAATGGTCGCTGTGCGTTGTTCTCTGCAGTGTTGGACCCTCAGTGTTGAACTTAAACGATTGCAAGCTAAGCATAACCCAGCTTAATTTGTCAAGTAAAAGCATTTTTATAATTCAATTTTCTAATCTAAGTTTAAGCAATAGCATTCAATTCAGAATTGGGAATTTAACTGTCTAATATAAGAAATATTTAACCATTTAAAATAAGGAAAAAGGTGCGTTCCTAACTGGAGATAGACATGAATATCAAATGGATAATTAATACGCCAAAGATCAAACTAATCTAATAACAGGTTAACCCCACATGGGTCCTGTTACTACTGTGGTGAGAGAAGTACACACAAGTGTTCATAACATACAACCCCGGTGTCCGTTCATGCTAATGTCCTGATCACCTATTATTGCTGGATACAACGTGCCTATAAACCATGATAGCTAGCATTTCGTCTACTGTAGACACGGGTAATTGGAAAACAAACCGGCTCTCGGGCACTATTATTATGTTGATTCTGCTATTTTATCGTTAATTGCGTTGGCTATCTAGCCCCTTGCAGTGTTAAGAAGGATCTGCCAATGTTCTAGGCTTTCGACAATCTTTTTCGAAATAGTTTTTTTCTTGTCCTAAAAACATTTTTTAAACTCAGGCTACGCTTTTCTATTGGGAAAAAAAAAACAAACCCGAGAAGCATTCGGCACATGCCCACTACCTAAGTACTTGTTAAATTTAATACTGGGATAACTCATGAGCAATGACGATAGATAACATGATTAGGTTATCGTCTAAAGGGAAAAACATTTCAGTCCTATAGAGTTACCTTACAATTTATCAGTGCCGTTTTGGTATGACTGTACAAGTTCAAACCTTCGTCTACTAATTGGAGTAGGCGGTGGCGATAAGAACTTGAAACTACCGGTTTATAACAGACTGGCACAACGATTTACTTGATATCGTAATTGGTTTTTTATCGGTCACGCACCTAATTTCAAGGCCACAATCTAGATCTTGATAGAAAAATTCAAATTTTTTCCATTTGCAACAGGATTTCCTGCTCGAACGCCGTTACCCAAGTTCGACAAACCTTTTTAGATTCACAGCAGTAATGTATAATTTGTAAGTGTCAAGCATATAAATATATGGCCATGTAGCTCTGCGGAGTTTGCGAAGAAACTAAACCACTCGCTTTCTCCATGTGAAAGTTTTCTCAAAAGTAGTACCCTGTTTGAGAGTTTATACTTTTATCAAATGGCAAAACCCGAAACCCTATATGTATCTCGAAATTGGTGATTGTACCTTATGTTGGCTTAAAATTTTCTAAAAAAAAAAAGAGATATGAATAGAGACGAAAAGTAGAAATCGCACTAAGAAAACAGTTACCGATAAGGTTCTAATGGAGTTCTCTCACACATAGCTGCATTGGCACTTCATCAAACTTTATCCTAGAATAGACCTAATTAAATAGTGTATCTACTGAAAAAGGAATTGTGTGAGCGATTTCTCAGCGTCAAGTAAATCACATTTATGGAAAGCTTAGGAAAACAGCATAAATCATTAGCAGAATAGTTGATTCTGTTCAATAGACGGGCTTTTTGTCACATGTCGTTGCATAAATAAACAGGGAGTTCCTGGCAGATTTACTTGGTCGGGCAACCAGAAATCTGATAATAACTAACTAATCGATGATTAAGGTTCAGTCTAAAACTTGTAGTTAGGTGCCAGCACATTCTGTTATATTATTATACTGTTTTTCTTGTGCGATGTTGAAAGTTCCTAATTTCTCTATTCTCATTCAAATCCAATTTGAATATCCGTTTACGGTTAAACGAAACACTTCGTTCATTATTAATGCCCGGGTTATTTACATCTTCAAAGTCAAAACCGCTCGTTCTCGTAGCTGCAAAACGTAGTAGGAACTTTTTGTGCCAGATACAAAAATTCATTATTCACTCGGTATATACTTGTATCTTTTTTTAAATCCTTTCTTTAGCTTGGCGTCTGCACGAGAAACTGCAAACTGCTCGCGGAGAAGGTTTGTATCACTACCCGTCTTTAAGGCTACTATTGAGCCCGATCTTGAGATCATCGACATTTTGGTGGTACTTCATATTTTTCCGATAGCTGCCCTAAGAAAAGCGGACCATTCGTGAATTTCCTTGTGCAATTTTGCGAAAAAATCACATTTTGAAAATTTACGAAGACGCCTAAAATTCACAACAATTCCTGCCTGAGGTCGCCCATAGCGAACCTTACTAAAACTAAGTTTAGAAGAAGAAAAAATCAATAGTATTTGGATTTCGGAGTAAATCTGAATATAGAAACGTATTTGCGAGAAAGCTCGATTGAAGTGATATCAAGGAGGAGGAAGAAGAAGTGTTGTGTCTAAACTTTTGCGAAAGTTTACCGTAGCTTTAAATCTGATAAACATCATCTATTTTATTTCGAAGAAAAGGAGTTAACTGCGTTTCGACGTGATATCATATCTCCCCTAAAACATGCAGCGAACATGTTTACAGATTTCGAAAAAAAAAATGCGTTTACTCCTAGCACTTAAAAGTATCACACAAAGCACCACAAGCCCACGTTTCCTCCTAGCATGCGTCTATCACAGCTTCTTTGTAAGCTCTTCTATACAAATACCTACAATCGCAGCATCGTTGCAAGTGTTTGCAGTGCCGAACTGGCCACAACCGCGAACCTAAATGTCAGCATGAACAGAGTGATTTAGTACCACACAAACAAATACACCTGATTGACCCAATGGTTATGAAAGCGGTGTTTATTTTCATAACACTGCTTTACGGACACGAGTAACACGTTTTAATGTTGGAGAAGTAATAAGAGCGGCTAAAATTTATTGACGACTCGCCTTGGGTCGATAGCAGATTCCCGACGAACTATACCATAAATTGACCGTCATGGCGCTTAGCCCATAGGGAACCCTTCTTTTAAAAAAAGTCTGATATAACAGTGCGTTGTGTGTGCGTCGTGCAGTCTTAACAGGCTGAATAATAATACTGTATAATATCTACTGAAAATTAGCTAGAGCTGAGCTTTTTTTCGGAGGGCTGGCTGTTTGCGGTACAAAAGAATGTGTATTTACGTCAAGTTTTCAATCTAGACCGTTTCACGTGGTGTTCTTCGGGCTGATACTACCGCTGCGTCATTATCTGAAACGTTAGTAGTAAAGTAGAGGTGCACCAAAAAGATCTAGTAAAAAAACAGTAATATTTATTTTTCGCTATTGATACCCTCAGAACTATTTAGAAAATAAGAAGCAACTACGTTTTTTGAAATTGCTAAATAAACTATTAGAGTCAATCCAGATTTCTGTACTTGACGCGAAGTAATAAATTACTCAAGAAAAAAGGAACCCTGCTTTAGGAACGCCTATCCATAGCATTTGTCTGGATGGACTTTTTGTGGTCGTAATTTCACAATCCATCGGTATGCTGCGATTGTGACTGCAAAGCAGAAAAAGCACCCGAATGGCGTTCTAGTGCTCATACGCGATATAGCCGAATAGAAACAATATAGGGTGACTGCAAAAACTCTCCACAAACAAACCTACACAAGAGCCGCACGCTACAAAATGTAGATGTGCAAGTTCTAACGTTACTATTTAACGCGACTTCACAGAGATTGCTTGTGCTTTGTTATTTGATTTTTTGTTCGTTACAGTCAGAGAGTGCTAATAGTGGTTATTCGAAAAAAAAAAAAAAAAAAAAAAAAACTCAAATATGTTGGTTATTCAAAGCGAAGCTGTCGCTAAAAAGATCAAGTTTAAATTTAGAATGTTTAATACAGGTGATGCGTGAAACGTATTTCGGCTCCTCAAATCATTGGCCTAATTCAATAAGAGATGGTAAGAGGTTGAGGACAAAATCAAATGCAAAACGTATTGACACTTTAAGGTATATTTCAACTTATCTTAAACAATTACCCATCGTATTCAGGACACCATTGGCATTTTCGATGCCTTCATTTGGCGTAATATAATAATCGAAGATCGCCTTGATATATTTCTACTAAAACGCAAAGAGACACTTACGTACCTAGGCAAGAATCATCTGCTGATCTTTTACACCTATATATATATATATAGTTCTGTCGAATTTATCTTATCACTAAATTTAAGCGGGTAAGTGCCAGTTAAATCAAAATTGTTGCTACATTTACATGTACGAGCTCTGTTAATTGTTTAGAAAGTTACAAGACCGTCGTTTTTCTATTTTTTTTTTTACTTGTACGTCATATATATAATGTAAAATATCTCGCTAATTAAACAAGTTCTCTTTTTAGGGCTCGCAAATAAAAAGCAAATCGAGACAAAGTTCTTCTAACTTGGCTCATAACAATTCGCGGCAGCGCTACGCGAACTACATTCGAGGGTGCTGGAAAATAGCGCCCATACGATCACAGTCAACTACCGTTGTGAAATATAGAGGTAACCATATAAGTTTCGCATGACTTACAATTCAACAATTAGGAAACAGGTAAAAGTTTGTTTTCACTTAAGTTAACAAATTCGTATGCTTAGCATTTAATATATGAAAAAGTTAATTTGGTTTTGAGGAAATTGAACTAGTGGAAGAGTGAAGACAGGGTATAAGTTTAGCTAGAACAAAAGCTATGACACACAACGTTTTCAATGCTCTAGTAATTCTTGACCTATGGAATCGTTGCTTTGAAAAGCATACACTTAACTCGATATATAATGCGGATCTTCTAAGAAGTATAGCACAAAATACCGAATACAAACTACTCAATCGTCACACACAGAATAGGGTATAATCATGTCACCGGTTCTAGTCTGCTCAGATTGATATGGTTCTGCACGCGTAAGTTATTATAAGCAATAAACACTATTATCGTTGTTCTATGTAACACATGAAGTTCTATGGTTTGCCTTCTGAAATTACTATGTTAGGTAAGCTTAAATGATATCGTCGCGCTTCCTAGTCTATAAGCTAAGCAAAGCTATAAGAAAACATAACTGCTCTCTTTATCTACGTTATCGTTGAGTATCTTACGACTAGCAGTATTATTCCAATGAGCTCGAGCGTCCATGGGTTAGGCGCACCGCCATCTGCACGGCTAGGTCGAGCATTTCCCTCTTGGCCACTGCTGAATCTCGGCTTCATACCGGTCAAGAATTACAGAAAGGGATATAGCGCGATTAAAAAGGTCTTCATCTGAACTATATAGCCCCTGAACCCACTCTCTAATGCGCTGTGCAGTTTCTATTCGTCGCTGAACAAACTGAACCTCTTTCAAGGCAGTGGCGCATTGTCGCCTATCTTCACGGTTGCTGAAGCTGCGCTCAATAACAGTTGAATATCTTTCTTGCTTTATGTATTCCTGCAAGGAGTGGATCAACGCAGCGCACCTTGTATCCGTTTCATGATACCATACCCGTGTAAATTTAACATTTCGTGGTATTACGATGACTTCCTGTAGTTCAACGCCGCCCTCGTATAGGATCGCCGGTGTTGGATCCATCTCAAGGTTCTGAACAGTTTCAGACTTCGTAAGTAAATGTTACGGTTATTGACAAATAAACACTGAATGCGATCGTGCTGCTTGCAAAGTCTGAGCAAAAATTCACCGAAATCAAATATTCGAAACGATCACCACTTTTTTTGAGAGGTCGGAAATCTCTGATTGTTTAAGCTTGTCAGAATCAGATACCTGTAACACTACGAAACTAATTAAATGCAGGTGAACGCATTGTGTTCCCTTAAAACTGCAAGTGACGAGCTATTACGATCGAACGTGTCAGTAACAAGGACCTACATTTTGTTTCGAGGAAACAATTAACTTTCCTACTCGAATCACCCATTGAACACTCTCAGAACTCAAATATAGACGTAGCGGCCTGCTTCCAACTAACACTGTGAGATCAAAATGGCGGCCGTTTTGTGATAATTGCCACAGCTGAATTATAAGCACGCAGTGTTGTACACACGAAATGCATAAACTTAAGAGATCTTTTTTGAGCAGAGCGTTTACCGCGCATCGATGGCGCTATTCAGTATGGCGAAACGGATCCACTGTAAGATTACATCGAAATAAACCACTAGCAGATAGCTCGTAATGTATATTATCTTTAACGGTAAACTAAAGGATAGACGCCATATCACTGCGTGATATGAGACTTTGTCAACTGTGATGATAGGACGAGCTCGGTCTCTAAGATTCTGCTCTTTCTCAAGCATTTTAGTTAGCAAAAAAAAAACAAGTATATGGAATAAACAGTAAATAACGAAAAAAGACACCTTAAAAAGAAGAACATCATGTGTGCATGTGCCTAAAGACATTATCTGCAGTAGCACAAAATAATCTTTTGTTTGACAAGAGAGATACCAGTTGGTGAGCTGGCCTGCATACAAATCATGTTAAGATTATTACCAAATGATTCATTCTTAAATGCTACGTCTCATTGTAGAGAAAAAATCTATATACAGCTGAGTTCAGTGTGTGTAGTTTTTGTCGAGTGACATTAATCCTAAGCACACGGACAGATAAATCATAGAGGTAAATAGATACGTAAATATTCCCAATGGCCTCAGGATATACGAGGCAAATACCTAAAAAATTGCTCAGCGTTATAAGAATATAGGTTTCATATAGCAACCATCTTTTAACTGGTGCTCACGCTTTCGATCAAACCCCGAGAACAGCGTGTCATTACACACAAACGTAGAGGATCGTAGATTTCTAAATTTTGCTAGTTGAGAGATATTTAGTATCTTAGCGGCTGCCGCGATAGACGGGAGCTAAATTCTCAATATATTCTCGAAAAAAATCAACCAAAACTAGCGAATTTGTCGTTAGCTGTTAAACTCATTTGCTATCCTCTAGCAGTAGCTAAGTAGATGCAATAAAGATACGACACTTACTAGCATTACGTAGCAGTATGCACAACATGAACGAAGAGCGAATTTGATTTCTAAAATACGAAGAGCATTTGGAGCTGTATGGCAACTCCTCGGCAGCCTGATCGCCAAAAACTCCAGGAAGCAAAAGGACTACTACAGGGAAAATACGTCTAGACATAGGCATACGCATCCACACAATGATGTCGCTACATGAGCTACACTCGCTGGATGGAAGCGATGGCGCTATGCTCTGCATCTACCGGGGGGCTCATGATCCTCTGGAGTCATTTCAGCTCGACCCGGGTTCTCGTCATGTATGGTGGATCTTCCCACGGCAACTGCGTTGCTCTCTGAATAATTACTAGAGATGCAACAACTGTCAATTTACGCCTCCGTAATTAAGAGCAATCTGAGGTTAGCAACGCTCCCTACAACGAACGTGTCCCCGAGGAATTCGCCAGCCGTCGACAATGGCTAGTACAAGGTTTGCGCAAAATGGTTCATCACCTGACAGGACGGCTACCACGAAACGAACCTAGCAGCTTTTTTCATATGGGATTGACAAAAGCGTTCTTCCACGTTCGCTATTTTCAAGCTATCGACTAAAGGACGGGAGCGAATCCACGTACAGAAAACAAGACTCGTAGATAAATTAAAAAAAACACTACTCCGCTATAAAATGATTGTGTTCTACGGCTACAACCAAACAATAACAGGTTATCATATTGATGATGATAATAATCATAATCATAGTAACAATAACAATAGATATTTTCGTATGTGTGTCTCGTAAGGTTTCCTCTGCACTAGAAATAGTGTTCAATGGAGAATGGCAATTTCCCTTTCGTTCCGTCTCCTCGGGGCTATTTAATAAATCAACTCAATACCATAGCAGCATTGTAAACCCCTAGCTCTGACGATTATGATTTATGTGAAAGAAATCGAGAAAAAAGTAATGTTACTTGTAGGAGAATGTTTGTTATCATAAACCCTTTTCTATGACAGCTGCAGGTATCTAGGTCGTCGACACCGACAATATTGAAATGTCGCCTATCAGACGATTGCGTATTCTACCATTTTAACAACTTATTATTATATTTTTCTCTATCTTACGCAAAATAGCGTTGTTGATAGTAAATCATAACAAAAGATCTAGATAGGACTGTCTGATCCATTTCTAAAGTGTCCATTCCATTCTTGTTCCATGTTTAAAGTTGAATACTATACAATACCACGAGTGAATTATTTTTCGAGTCTTCTATATTCTGAACCGGTCTTTGCGTTCGGACAGCGACTGCGTGCTTCCAGATTATAGTGTAAATGATTTACAGAGAAAAATGTTCGTCAAGGTATCCCAACAAGATATGATACAGCAGTTTCTACGGGTGGCAAATGGTAGAAATTTTTAGAGCTGACCCTTAGAAGAATTTCCGTTTCGGTTGTTAATACATCCAACTTATTTAAATGCAAATGCATCGTAATTAGCTGGGTTCAATATTAACTAAATTGAGTAACTCTCTCGAGCAGAATGAATAACCTATTTCAACAATTCCACCGATTCGTTGGATAACTTATATCGGCGACATATCGTCAGGGCGGTGTCCGTAACGAGCATACCCTACGAGAATAACGTATACCATATTTGAAATGTGTTTTTTCTTCTACTACTTGAATGGGTTTGAACTTCATTAACTGTCGTGCTCCTCTCGATAGAGACTCGCTTTCTGAGTATTAGCTAAATGAGTAGGAAAATGAGTTCACTGACTATATAAAATGATACTATTAAAGTTCTTCGTATGCTGACCTAGGTTCCTTGATCTTGAAAAAATATGTCCTGTGATGTTTATCAGAGTGGCCTGATTGGACAGAGGGCAATATCACACTGGCTATAAATAAACCTGGATTAGCTATAAATAATATAGAACTAATTAATTTTATAACGATGCTCGTAACGGCTGCTTTCGCAAAGGGGACACCAATAGTGATAGTATTTGCTTGCCGTAACGAACCATCACCAAAACCATAATGAATATCGTACTCCAACGCCGAGAACAAACAAGTAGTGCCAACTAGCCATGTTCTATCATATGGGCCTATGTCTGGTCCATGTTGAGCTTTGCCAGGTTCGTCGGGCCAAAATAGGCCACAAGTTATACGAATGGAGATATACGTGTCGCAATTGTGAAATAATCAAAGGTCCGTTTACTTAGTGTCATTCCTGTACATGCCCAAATATACAGAATGTTTAAAATTAAATATAGCTTAAATACAGTACATCGATGGTTATTGAAGAAGCAGGGAATCTTGTAAGCATTAATTTTCCAAGCCGACTGAAGTATTTGCCATTCATAGACATTCGACATAGAACTGTGGCATTTGTGTTCGATATTTTGTATATTTATATTCGAGCACCATATTATAGGAAGGAAAAGACTATAGTCTTGACATATGTTGGGAACCACTACAGGGTTTGCAGAATACTTGTCGATATGAAGCCCGCAACACTGATGATCTTTAAATAGAGACTCTATGTAAGGTTTTCGTGGGGTGAGCTTACGTGCTCGTACGATGAACTCCTATGTTGTTGAACGTATGTTGAAGAAAGAGGTAATGTTTATGCTAACGTCAATGAAATAGGGTGAGGTTACCAGGCAGGGCAGCTATCTCCCAACCGATAAAATACTTCAATCTGAGATCCTTTACAAGCTACAATACTTGTTAGCCAAAGGTATGCGATATTCAAATTCCCTTTCCCTCAGCTTCTTACTGTGGCGCATTTACCTAAAAAATGCCTCCTAAATCTTAACCCTAAATGCTTATATATGGTCAACACCCTTTTCCACTCTTCTTCTTCTTTAGATCTTCCGTCTGAAGTTTTTATATTTATCCACAAATCCCTATTTGTACGTCTGTTTTTTATTGTGTGATGGTTTTAGGAGACAATAGCTGTGAAATTGGGCAGGCTCAAGTGTTACCAGGTAGTGCCCACGTACCATTCCTCCGTTGCTTCTTCATGCCATCTTGTCACTGTTTACGTGCTCCCCTTGATGAGTTCCAGCTCCATAAACTCTGCCTCTATCTTTTACCTCACCAGTCATATCATTACAACAACGTTTTTTCCAACGTTCGCAGTGTGTGCTTTATTCGCCTGGTCGCACTTCCCCGAACGCTATTTACATTTTCCATCCACAAATGTCTTCTGATGTCAAGAACCGGGCTAGTAAATTCGAATAACCTGAAGCTCTTCGCCACCGATCGGTTAAAGAAATATTCAGAGTATTTAAAATTTCGGTTATTAGAATTTACTTTACGGTGCCTATGAGTATACCTTTACTTCTGCCTAGCCACGTTTCCTTTTCTAGAAAAGAACTGAAGGTTTCCTTTTAATTCAATCGATTTAACTGACTTATTCGTCGCTTCTTGTAGAGCGTTTACACTATAATCAAGCTAAAGCCCCAATTTTTAGATATTTTTTATACGGTAGATTTATATATATAAATCTATATATATATATATATATATATATATATATATATATATAAAAAAATGAACTCGACGGAGAAAAATCAGTACTCTACTTAAATAAATATGTGCACAAAATGTGTGCAACCTTCTTGAAGAGGGTAAGTATCGATGGCGGAATGGCCGAACTTTTGCATTTCATACAGACAACCGGCCTGGCTGACTAACGCAAACAACTAAAGCTCACTCATGGTTTTCATTTTGCTGAAGGGTCTTCCTGATCAAATATGAAGGCCGAAGATCACTCAATGATATGTGAGCCTAACAGGGGCAAGTCCGGCATACTTTAGTTCGGCTATACGCGGTTTGGAACTGGCTGCAAAGCTGACCTAAACAAAGGTAATGAGTTTATGTCGGCCGCGAATCGTCTTATCGTTTATCAGCTCTCAGCTTGTTCTATCTTGGGATATCTACCATCCCAATATATAGAATACGCATAATTTAGGAGGATTTTACAATAAGGAGCCGCAAACAATTACAGCCTCGCTTCTCAAAAGAGCGCTGAGGCTATACATAATAGGTCGAAGTAACCTTGCGTATTTCCTAGCCGACTTGCTACTGCTGACCGAGGACCTACGTCTTGGAAGTAGTTAAAACCAACTTAACGAACTGGAAGCAAACATTTGCGATTTGTTTGCTTCGGGTGAAATGAGCAACAATGAATGAAAAATGGTGACTCAGCTTAAGTCCACATGTCGTCGTTCGTTTTGTCGTGCGTAGGTGGGTCCCACCATAGACCACGCAGGGAATTGGAGCCCGACGAGACATCTAAGTGTTTGAGATGCGGGTAAATTGTAACAGATATCACGTCACTTGTTGCCTCTGATATCGTCTTTAGGACGTTTGGCAATTCTCTCAACTAAGTTTTATAAACCATTCATATAATCCATATGATGCAAAGTGTTTTCATAGTTTTATATCCTCACTCTGATCTTGGGATATTGTATTTTTGACATGAAGTGTTCTACTTAAAAAGGGTGACGAAACCAAAATACATCGTGCAGTCAGTCGTTTAGCAATTATTTTACTACGAGTTAATTATTTTTACTTGAAATGACTGGATAGTAACTTTCAATTTGTTTGCAATCAATAAGGTTATATTAAATCCTCTAATATCAAACGGAGGTTCGGAAGCCAGCCGTTGTCGTAATTCATAGCTGTTGGCTTCTTAATGCAAACTTTTTTTCATCATTTCCTTTAATTGTCGATAGTAGATTTCAGCGGCGATCGACCAACCGGGATTTACGAAGCTGTAGTAAATGACACTTACAATAGCCCACTGACAAGGCTCTTGTAGCTTTTGTAAGGTGGTGTCCTGAAATTCCCGTTCCGGAATTTAGCGAGCTAACGGCTTACCGTGTTTCTATATATAAGACTTACACGGTGAGCTGTCTCAACTGCCGCAGGTCCAAGATAAAACTTGTATTCGTCAACGATACGAATTTTTTATATTTGTCGTAGCTTACTGCAGCTCGCTCGCTAAAGTCTCGAGTGACGGTGCTCGAGTGAGTGGTCTTTAACTCCAATGCAGAAAAGTGTCGTGAACTCTCGCATCGTTATAAAACAGTATGATCTTCTATTACGAGATTAGCATTTGTTATGTTTTATACTAAACGAGATAATATTTCATAACAGTATTTAACAGTTGCTATTTAAAATATTTACCGTCAAATTGACTATACTACATGCCTCTACTATACTTTTGTTATTATCTCTCTGCGTTAGTTTTAGGGTAAGATATCGTCGAGGATTATATGGTCCTTCTGAAAAATACAAAGGTGAGTTGTATGCTCAATAAAGGATCTCTCGCAAATAGTTTCTTGTTGTAAAGTCGGTATTTATATTAGTGAGCACTTTAAAACCTATACAATTACGCTACAGCATAGCCCAGTGTATGTCAAACAGGAAGCTGGTGCAATGCCCATCAGTCTTTTTTCACGTGACATTTTGACTTAAGGAAGGGTACGGCAGCTTGACTTTCCTTTTTTTGATTTGCTGAGTCACGAACAGCATTTTTGATCAAATATGCTGTTTCGCTTAAGCGAAAGTCTTGTAGTTATTCCCACAGTTTATACACGGCTTCGGGTTTAGACCATCTCACGAGCCCTTAGGCTTACTAAACAAGCACTTTCGTTTATACCTTGCTTCGTATTCGGCGCCAGCCGTCTAAAACGGTTCTTAACGGCAGTACAGGACATGAGAACCCGAGACGTTCACGTAGTTATTCAAACAGTATCTGTGCCTTTAAAAATGGCGCGGACGCACGAATCAAGTTTGCGATCTAAACGCACACGGATGAGCAACAAGCCGAAGACGACCGATTTGTTTTTCTGCTGTTATAAATAACCTATTTGGACTAAGTGCTACTGAAAAGTAATGGGTCTTATAATTTTTATTCGTAAAAGTAATTTCTTCAGTGGCTGCTGCAAAGAAGCGATAACATAAGTGATAAAGTCTCAAGGGAATAGACTAAGCAATAGGTCTGGAGACGGTGTAACTGTATTTCCACTTTTTCTTACTTTTTACTCTGGCGGCAATTGCAGAAAACCGACCCCCGACTGCTATTAAACTTCATAAAATACGAATTAACGTGTAAGTAAATTACAACTTATAGACATCTGTCCGATCCGAGAATATCGCTTAAGGTACAAAACGTATATCATCGAACGGCAACATATGCTAAAGCACCCAAGTCCGCTACTGAAACGGTGGTTAAGTTAACATATTATTGATATATGTATTCTTTTATGGTACGTTTGTGGTGGCCACGAACCTTTTTTCTGCTTACAGCAGATTATGTTTTTGGCAAACCTACTAGGTTTAGGTACACGATTTCAAACTTTTAGTGATCACATGATGGAGTCCCAGGGTCAATTATTGCAATATCAAATCAAATCCCCTCAAAGTCTCGTCTGATCATTATACGAACAAAGGAATACAGCTAAAAAGCAGTTCGCACTCTCAATAAGCGATAGCAACTTTGCGGATACCGTTTGACATTTATAATTAGTAAGCTGGTAGCACATATCATCTTTTAAGCTATATTCACAAGTTCTTTACGGCTACGTACCACGTACACGCATGTCAAATTGCCAGCGTCAGACAGTTATCCGAGTAGCATCTGTGCACAACTCGTATTTTCGATCAGAATAATGTAATTAGCTATTATAGTGTACCACACAGCTATATATATATATATATACGGATATGTGCCGGTTACTGCACCGAGAAAGAAACAAGACTTAGAAGTCTTACTTGCTCGTTTTTGGCCTATAGTTCAGTAACCTGTGGTGACAACGGAAAAGTGGTATTGTGACTGCTCTTCGTTTGAAATGTCCATGATATTTATATAATACGCTTTTTGAAAAAGCTCATAAAGGCCTGCGCTTTTCGAGACGTAGATGTTTGGTTATCAGGAGTTTTTTGTTGCTTGTGCTCTGTTGCAAGAGATGCCGAAATCCTTTCCTTTCCTTTGTAAACCGGCTACGTGACTGCCGCTCGCAGTTTCTTTTTCCATACCTCCTCATGTATCAACAGCCACTTGTTGAGGATGACAGCTTGTTCAGTGTACTCAGAGCGCGAGATCAGTATGCCCCTACGTCGCAAAAATATTTATATCTAAAATTAATGATAGATCAATGTATTACTATCGAAGAGCAAAATGTATTGCAAAAAAATGTGTCGAACACAATGTTGAGCTTTTTGTCCGTTTTATTTTCACTTTGAGACGCTAATCGTACGGCAGATCCTTATGGTTTACGAAATGGAACAACTTTTAAGAAGTAGAATTAATGCGAAAATTAATACAATAGGTATTTATTTATTTATTTTTTTCTTATTATTATTATTTATTTATTAAGAGATACCTTTGAGAATGACGTCGTTATAATATATGAAATAGGAAATGTTTGTCACATATGCCAATTTCCAGTGCTACACATATGAGTATTAGGACTGCTTAAAAGTCATATAGCAACGATAAGTTTCCAACATTTAAAAATGTTCGTTTACAACGTAACCTCGAATCTGGCTAATAAAGTTGTTTAGATTATGCCTAGTCTGTGACCGCAAAATTATGACCGTTGGGAACAAGCTTACTTATCAAGTAATGGAACGGTCCCAGTTCTATTTGATTGCATTAGACCTAAAAACTACTAGTCTAGCCGAGGTAGTTTCGAAAGGTTTCATTAAACTATTTTTTAATACTCTTTTTTTATTTCACTACTCATACCGATAATATGCGAGTGGTTCGGTCTTTTCTAGAAAATCTGTTCTGAAACCGGTGGCTGAAGGTTGAAGTAGAAGCATATTTTTTTTCTTGTTCATGAGACACCAAACACTGATTTATCCAAAATAAAAATCTCGAGTCTCTATCATCGGCTCAAGGGTTTCGAATTAGAAAAAGAAGCGCGTTTAATGCTATTTGCATGAAGCTAGATAGATTTTTTGCATCCTCGCATGCTGTTCCTATTTACTTTTAACGTTTCTTGAAGATGAATAAGTGGCAGGTTGTCTAGCTATTCATCCACATTATCAAAATGATGCCTAACTAAGGTCAAGTACGTGCTCACTCAAATAATTACTCGTTTGCTACGAAAAAGAAAAACAGGTATAGATGAAATACATGCGCTGGCCATGTTTGAGATACTAGCAGTGGCAGCAGTTTAACATAGATAGGTCTTGTGGCTGTACCTCTCGAACAATCCGCTCTACTAAAGTAGTCCAATATCTTCAGGGGCCTATTATAGAATAGTGCAATGGAGTGGCCCAGGTCAACAATTAAATGCCTCATAAAGAACGGGTCCTTTAAGGAGTTAGCAGAAGTGGAAGTGATACAAATTTTAGACCAGTGGGTTAGTGCAGGCAGTGACAATAAACAAAAAAAAAAAAAAAGGCCAAACGAGAATAAATCAGAGGAATGGTAACGGTGTGAATGAAAGGGGGAACAGGACAAAGTGTGATGTCAAGTATGTAACTGCATCTACATAGAGGTGTACGCTTCGGACGCCCGAAACGGCTGGCGCAACCCGTGGAGAAAAACATTATGACAAACGACGCTGAAGGCGAAAAGAATACTCTGGTTTGTTGGGCATTGGGACTGCTGACTTTCCTGTTTACAACTGTTCTACTATTGCCATGCTCGTTAGCCTTATCAAAACGAGGATAACACTTGCTACTGTCGCATCTAAATCGTAGAGAAAGATCACGACATGGGAACACAGAAATTTAGAGCAAAAGTTTCGAATAGATCTGAAATAGCAAACGCAGCATGACGAAAGGTGGTTGAGCGGTCGGATTTCTGGTAGGTTACGTACGGCACCATGTCGTATGTCTAAATTTAGAAGTGGGAAATTGATGCAGGAGAGCGAAATAACGAAATAGCTATCTTTAGTTGCCTTCTCCTTGTTCTTTTTCTGGCCAAGTTCATCCGAGTTCAATCGCACCTTGTGCTGGGATCACATACGAGCTCATTACCAGATCTGCATCTCGCCGTTGATGTCTACGCATAAACAGCGTCGCAACGCAAACAATGACATACAGAGCCGCACATTCGCGCAGAACCATCAATCAAATAGCGCTATGACAACTATAAAACGTTAGGAGCGAGAAGGCTGTTGGGTTTATTATCGAAATTAGGAATTTGTGACTGCGTTCGTAAATGTAATCCATGTGCAATGTGTGCATCAGGGGGTATTTTTATGCCCGTATGAGTAAAGTGTTTATTTATTTAATGACGTGTAAGGTGGTCTATGTTGGAGATCGGACGCACTTCGTATCGTGGTACAGACAAGCTCATCTGAAGCAGTGTATAGCGGTTTTACGGTGCACTTCGAAACGTTTCAGTAAACCTAGTCTGAACAGAGATAGGTCAAAGACAATCTATCAAACGATTTTTATAAAAACCTTGGTATCGCATCGTTATGTTATTTCTGGCCTCTATCACCTGTTTATGGTGTATATGCAAATGCAAAATATATGTTGTGAATGTTATTAGTAGCCTTATGATTCATGAAAGAAGTCTTCGCAATACCGTGGGCATCGATCGAAAACAATTGGAATTGAACGGAATCTATTGGAATCGGTATGCCAAAACCGAAATAAAAGATCAGTTTGTCGGGATCTTGATTTTTTTTTTTTTTTTTTTGAAACGAAATTGATTTCTATCATTAGAAGGCGTACGTTTCTATCCGTAGTTAGTAGAAAAGTAAATTTTTCCGTTTTTGCTCATGAAACGACATAAAGTTCTACGAAATTATGGAAGATGGAATAACCGATACTGAGGTTCCTGCTAAAGCTGTCGTCAGTGCACTCTAACTTTTAGCAAAGCAACAAAAGACAGTTTAGTCGACTAAATAAGCACTCGCATTTGGATAGTTGGAGATCGCCAAAGGGGCAACAGTACTGTTGTTATTTGTTCGAGTACGTCATATAGCAGCTAGGGCATATTACCACGCTGTAATGAGGGAATTGTATGAGTTAGCAGAATAACACTGATAGTCATTTTGATGCCCTTGCAGCGACTCCATCCCTGAGGGCAATACCTTCAAGGCTGATGAACTGTTTTTGTTCTAAATTCCAGAATAGAATTCTGAAATAGAGACGCTGGCTTCTTTTTGCGTCAGCAATGCTACTCTAAAATATGACAGAGTAACACGAACGAAACTTGTATAAAAGTAAGTAATCGTTTACGTATTCGATACCGTCTGCCTGCTATTGAATCAAGTAGTAACTCACAGTTTTTATATATTTTACAGTTGTTGAACCTGATGTATGGCAAGGGTTCGTGGTAAATAGCATAGTTATGAATGAGCAGGGTAGCGGTGTTACCGTTTTGTTTACTACATGATATTTACATTGGTTTCAGCTTGCAAACCCCGGCTACTTCACGTTTTATCAAAATTAAAAACTACAAGCTATTCATAAGCACTTCACTAATATATACACATGTATATATAATGTCTCATTGCTAAATTTTTCCTCTTTGATCACCTCATACAGACACGCATGGTTCTGTTGAGAATTTGTGAAACGCCAGCCACCATTTAGAAGGCAGTAATAACTGCGTTAGAGTCCGAAACCAAAAAAGACAATCTTGACGTCGTCTTCAACTAAACTGGCGAATTATTGTGCTTCAAAAAACTTCAAGTTTCATAAGCGTTCGCTTAAAATTACAACAATATTAAGAAAGACTTATTAGTAAGAGAGTGTTCCTCTTTACAGGATCCGGAAAAGTCACGCTCGGACGTATCCACACGCGACTGTGCTAATGCGAACAAATTGCACAACAAACTCAAAATGAAGCCTCAATAATGACCCTTCAGCGATCTGCTGAGAATAAATAGGACATTAACTACTGGAGCACTGCCCGATATATATATGGAGCTTTACGTCTGGTACTGTCCTTAAGCATTGCTTCAGACGATTAATCCTCAGCACGGAACAACAAGTGTCTTTATCAAGTTTCCAGCATGTGTCCTCAAGTTTAGCGGGGAGACACGTCACCATTGGGCTATCGTGAGGCAATTCATTTAATTAGACTTTAGGATAAGCTTTACTAGCTGGTTTTACGTAATTTAGCTGGTACTACGAGCTACTATGTAGGTATGGAGTTGATACTAATGTCTTCCTATGGCGGTTATGACATAAGCTATACCTGAAGAAGCTTTGTTGGGTCAACGGTTGCCTTTCAAAGACCGTTACTACAAATGCTCCCTGCTTGTTACATTGTCTAGTTGTTTCAAGGCTACTTATGTCGATATCAAAAAGTCGACGCTTTCAAGCTTCTGATCTTTATCTGCTTGGGGAAATATCAAAATTACTATCACTGAGTGAATGAATTAATTGTTTTTCTTGCAGCAGGCGCCTCTTCAGCAAAAATGTCCACACGTTCCGAGTTATATACGAAAAAACACTCGCCAGAATATCGTGTCAAAGTATTCGATCGTTTAGTTAATTCTGTTTGCCGAAACGGAAAATGAGGCCTGCTCGTTTCCTGCATAGGACAACGCGGATCAACTTGATTTCGCTCCTAAGTAAATAGGTTATTACAGGATTGAATGGCCGAAACGTTTTCGACGTGAGCTACTCGTTCCATGGAAACACTTTTATACTCTGTCAGAATAAACTAGTCTCATATGCTCACGCTTAATTTGAGACGCACTGCACTCATCTCGCTCTCGTCTACGGTAAAATAAAGCCCAGAAAATTATGCTTGTTGAAGAATTGCGACAGCTGTAGCGGTAACCCGATTTTTGATGACTGCCTTTAACGGATGTGCTAGGCTTGTTCGATTAACAATACAGATAGTAAGCCCAAGGCAAGCTTGTTTGTTGCGAGTGCGTGCCATCAAACTCCAAATTTTACATATCCAAGTTCATGTTGAAGGGAAATTTACTTCCTGTTGTTGGAGCCACCAGCAACATGCGGCTATAACGCATCTACGTTTACAAACAGCGAAACAAAAACCCTCAGTGGCTAAATTTAGTATGCGAGACACATGCAATGTTTGTAAAAAAGATTGCTCTTCTATAGGGCAACAACAAGCAATGCTTTTGGGTGACTTGTGAAACTTATCAAATTATCTTGAATCAGTCTTATGGTGATGCATGCGATGACCTAATTGAAGTCCAGTGGAATATATATAGTTGACCCAAAGCAGGTCAACAAACATCCGAGCGATATGACCAGAGGGACAGCATCAAATTGTCAGACGCAGATATTCATCCGTTTAGATTTTTGATACAGGACCTTAATACGTGATTGAGCTGCCCAGATGCATTCGAAACGTTAGTTTTTAAAAATTTTTTTTATCCCGTTTTAACCATTTTGAACTCTTGCATTTTCTGAGGTGTGAATTCTACGGTTAGGGCGAAATTTGATTAAAGCGGCATTGTAATGAATTTATACCTAACCTGAGGTGGTTTGGTTTAACCATTAAACCAAATTATTTAGGAATTACTATTTAAAAGACCCCCGAGTCGAAGCGGTGTGTTGTGTTATACTGAATCAACGCGATCGTTGGGGCGACACTTTTAACAGATGCAAATGATTTCGTTGAAATGGCTGACTTTGTTGAGATGCACTTTTAGAAACAAAAAGGAGGAAAGATCCTACATTTGGACGTACTATTCCATAGATTGCAGCTAATACATCCTAATATTCAATATATTTACTTAAACGCTTGATCGAGCAGCATAACTAAAAAGAAAAAATGTTGTTGCGCGAAACAGTTATTTATTAAAATCTAGTTAGGGAAGAGGTGCGCTTTACTGTGCCAAGCCCTCCCTGGCCTTTGGATGTAGGATCCTACTTTCTCAAATTCTAAGGACGACAAATAGGTATTCCTTCAGCTGCTGTATTTATCATAAACTTTTATAAGTCAAAAGCGCGCTGTGTTGTTTTTACATTCGGCTCATGAAAAACGTGCAATGATTTTATAAAGCGATATGAATGTTTTTCATTGTTCACCATATTTTGCACCAATCAGTATTTTTTTTTTTAATACAATGAAACGTTTTCCTAAAAACATACTTTTGAAATGTCAGCTTTGCTATTGCTGTAAAACATTTTGGGAAAGGAATGAACGACGACCATCGGTGCGAGTCGATGCGTTGTACTACCCATTGGTGATGATCGATTTGTATAAGACTCGATGGAAACTAGTTTATAATAGGATATATTTTAATATAGAAATAGAAAACACATTTTAATTCCTCTTTTTTTTTTTTTTTTTTTACTTATAGCGTACTTTTATTTTACGAGCGTACCTTCTAGGGCTAGGATCTATCTACATGTCCTATCGATTCGCTTTTTCATACAGACTAAGGTACTTTAACCTTTACTCCCCTATCATAGCATTACTTCTAATTGCTTTTAAATGTGCTACTTCCTGAATGTTTCGCTTCCTGAAATTTCGCTCGCGAGTTCCAGGGAGACAACGTTTTCAGTACAGGAATCGATGGATGCATATCTAGCCTTATTAATTTAACGATCAGATCTAAATTTCACATCGGTTTACCTAACGCTATTTTTTTTTTAATTTATTTTTAAGAGAAAAACCTACCAGTATATTTCAGTGCAGTTCCTCTCATTAGGACAAACTCAATTGAATACACCTATGCCGTTAACACTAGGTACAGTTATATGCTCTTATGACGCAGGATAGAGAAACGTATTATTATTATCGCAAAATTAGAAAGGTCTTACGGAAGAACTTACTATAAGTAAGTCTACACGAAGTTCCTTCGTGCGCCATAAATGTAAGTGCATTTACGATGTTCGAAAGCTAAAGAGGAACAGTAGGTGTATGCGTACCCTTTTCCAAAGCCATTTTGATCTTACTAAACATCGTATGATTCCGTTTTAAAAAACCATACACGACAAGATATGGTCGATCGTTGTGATCATTTTTCATCTAATGTATGAATCGACGATACTGTTTCCTCAAAATGATGCTTTACACCAATGAGATGTGGTACAGTTTGAAATATGTACACACATGCATTTCTAATAATCTGAATTGTACATTGAAGCCACGTGTTTTTTTTTTTTTCTTTCTATTTCTTTGTAGAATTAGCATCGACAGCATCCGGTTTGATATACGCTTGAAATGCAATGGCCCATGTAGCCTCGCCACATCCTAGCCCAAGTGACCCCCAAAATCTGTATGTTCTATAATTCAGTATAGTGACTTTATAAAACGTAACTTGCTTTCATTTTTTTTTTTTATTTCCTTACTGTAATTTAGATTGCGTTGCGAAAAAAAGAACCGCTTATCCCTTCTTCCTCATCATTCAGCAAAGGTTCGATGACAGAAGGGAAAATATCCACTTGTCCCATATAGTTCTACTATTCGAAATTTTAACAAAGAGAGAATTTATTAATATTAATTGCATTACATTTCTGATCCCCGTGCATATCGCAAATTGTAAAAAAAATTAATAGTATCTGAACTTAAAATCAGCGTTCTCTTGATAGAGAGCCAGTGATTTATATATTATCTGCGCTATATAGCCTCACTTTTTCAATTTCCTAATATTTTTTATGTTTTCTTTAAAAGCTAAAGCGGTTTTTCGTAGTGAAAGCGCACTAGAGGAATGTACTTAGCGGATATGCATAGTTTTTTTCTCCTTTAGAAGTTTTGACAGGCAGTACGGACATTTTTTACGTTAAAGGTACATCCAAAATGTCTCAGTGTTTTACCGAATTATAAGACATGTAACCTTAAAATCTCCTTAATTCAATTCAGGTGACATACCATATAGGTTCCCATTTTTTCTATAATACTCCAGAGAAAAACCAGCCCGATCGGAACTAGCCTCCGAATTTTGATTTGTGCCAAATCATGCCAAAAGTAGAGAATTTTAACAGTATATATGCAAATATATAGTCTGCAACGAATTTGGCAAAAAAACGACTTCTTACATTTTATCTTCTTCTTCTTATTATTATTATATATTTTATCATATTTATTTATCCTAAAATGCTAGAGAATGTCTTTATAATTAGTCAATTAGCAAAATTTAAATTCAATTTGCAATGAATATACTTAACAGGTATCTTTTTAATTATATGATTTCCTTCACTGTTGTTTAAAATCACTCAAACGTCTTCAGTGTGACAATCCAACAACGTGAATAAATTAAATTTATTTTTGAATTAGATTGCGTCTTGACGGTTAAATCTATGCCACACAAAGTACATGAGCTTAATCGATAAAATTGGTCCTGGAAACAGAGGTAAGCTGACGAGCGACTCGTTACTGCGAGGGCAAGTTTTCGTTACCTCGAGTAAGAATTCATTTCCTTGAGTTTTAACGGTAGCCGCCTAAATAACGTACATTCAGATTAGACCTTTGTTGAAGAAGCAGGACGTCTTTTCGTTAAATCAAGGTCTACAGGGTTACTTCGTCCTTACGACATATTGTGTGCCTTCGAAGAGGGCAAGTACGAATTGTTGCTGCTCACATATAGATGTGAAAAGTACTAAATATATGCTTAGTGTATAGTAAAGACTTAATGTAGCGAGCATCATACAGCCACGAGTAAATAACCATTAACGAGTTCAATGGAATTACTTCTGCTGCATAATAATTCCTCATTACTATACCTAGTAAAACATTATCGAATAAGCATGAAACATAAGCGGACAAGTTATCTTCTATTGGGAGTAAAAACACAGCCATTACTTCCTCGACACGCTGTTTCATTCATGATATTATATTATATATATCTCGAAGAATCTTTGCGCCGTTATCTGAGAAGTCAGAAGACACGCAATTCCCGCTCTGTCTTGTATGAATAGCGCTTGCAATAGCGGACAAAGGCTAAGGTCGGGCTCAAAGCGAGCGCGTCTACTGTCATTCGCCAGTGAAGGCAAGAGATTTTTGTCCTGCTATTATCTATCCTTGATAGGCGGAATCTTATGAGTAATGTAAAACGATATAGAATTACTCAGGGTATAAGGAAATGAATCGTCGCTGCCACAGGTGACGGCAAACTATCCTAGAGCATTCGATTAAACTTGGCGCTAACTACAGTTAAGTGCCATCCGTGTTGGCCGACGTATACACGTACCGGCGTCACAGTAAAAACTGAACAACTTGTGTTAATAAGCGATGTTTTTGGCAAACTTTCTAAATAAGTCTTCGACAAGGCCGCCTATAAGAACATTTTTTATAACAGTTTATGATTCTATGTTGATTTGGTTGTTTCGAGTGAATTTCGAGTCTATAGAGGAAGAATCTCTGTTGCTCATCTGCCCTCGGAAATTCAGCGCGACTGGTCACCAATAACGTATGTATTTAAATGCCCGCTTCAATTATCTAAACTTATCTTTGATTAATAATAAAGAAGGTCAAAATGAGTCAATCAAGATCAATATATTCAATATTGAAGTGGACCATGCCCACCATGACGAAGGAAAAGCCACGGCAAAAAGCCTGTAGACATCTTTTTTTACATTTCATCAGCGAAGCGTTGATACCATAATCTATCAATGGATCAAACCTGATGGTTACTACTCGTAGATGTCAACATGACGTAAACAGTTTCTCGGAAGGCTCGAGCTCAATCTCCTAAATGGAGAGTCGTTCTTTCTTATGTTGAACACACAAACAGCAGATAGAATAACCTTCTTAGAGCGGATTTGGCCAGCGGTTGCTCTAGTCGATACTTTTAGCATGCGATGGCGTAGTTAAGCTTAGAAAATCAGTAAGCGGATCGATCCCCGAAAGATTGAAGCACCTCAGCATGGCCACTTGAAGGGGAGCTAATTATTTTCGGACAATTTTAAGTAGATCTGTATGTCAAATAGCAGCAAAAGCTAACGTCAACATGTTATTTTTATGTCGATGTTTATAGATATATTTCACAGATATGCCCAAGTGAAATATTTGATTGCCTTCAAGCTATTTGCTACTATATTTATATTTTATATCGGGAACGAAAAGAAAGAGTTTACTAAAAAAGACGAAAAGAATCACTATGAAATACTTTTTTTTTTCATTTTGAGAAAGACATATAATGTTTATAATAGCCGTTTATAATCATGACTATTATTAACACTGTTGTTATTATTTATTCTATTCTAGATTTATTTTCCTAGACATCCGAATGAATCAATGACGGCACTAAATAGAATTGAATATAGAACTAAATAGAAATTGACCGTAGCAGAATCTGTTTCGCCTATATTGGTACCATATACACCCCACTACGCTCTGACGCAGCTGAGCTCGAGTGCCCGTACAGATTTATGCATAGGGCTCTTTTTTGTCTATTTTTATTCTTAATTTTATCAGAAAACATACATGACGGTCAGCCCCATATTCCATTGGCATGTGTAATCTAGTATCGTCATCTTTCGTATCGTACAAGGCTGAATGCGGGCCTGCCTATGGTGGAAGATGTGAGGAGTATGTTGCCTATGAAATTCATTTGTACACTTACATTCAAATGTAAGTTAGTATTTGGGTAAACTCAGAATGTTATTAATTAGGACAGTTATACAATGAAATCTAATTATATTATAAAATGGTATTTGTCAGCTTGGGTGGGGCATTCCGCGTGATAACAGACATGGACTTCCTGATCTGAACTTCAGTTATTATTACGATTTTAGGCCACTGTGGTAAACACGTTTCTCAGGGATGGTTTTCTAAGTTTTTATTCTAAGTTTTTGCTCGCAGTTCACCATCTTAATTTTGCTCATCTCACTTCTGAAGGATACGATTTCTCCTAAAATTCTTCTTCCTCGGATCCGGAAAGCCCCGTGAAAGTAACATCAGCAAAAATGTTCTTCTTTGTGGAAATATGCCTTGTATAAGAAGTCGTCTGAGCTTGAACAATATTCGAGAGACACAAATAATAATCACCCTTTCAGATTAAGCAAAAACGTTGTTGAGGGAAATCGGTTGATTGACGTCAGTCGAGAATCATTAGCGCACACTTTATTTTTACTTATTTATTGATTGCGATCATCAAAACTGTACATCCATAAGTATTCTTCTCTATTAAGCATTATTTAGGTACAAATCAGCAACAAAAGTCTGAAAAAGTACCTCGAGCTCGTTCAGGAAATTCAGTAACAAACATTTTTCATCATATATATATTATGCCCTCATATATATATAAGGGCAAACTTAAATCATCGGTAATAGTTAAACGCTATTTTCCTCGCAGTCATAGAGGAGATACAAAACGTTTGTGTAAGACATAATCATAACAATGGATGCATCCGTATTTCAAAGTCCAACACGAGATACATTGATTCCTGGTATAACTTGATCCTGCTTTTTATCTTGTCGATTTATTCATTAGGGCGTTAAAGCGCAAAAGAGCTTTTTTTTTTTGAAGGCACCGCTTGTGCCAGGATCGTTAAGAATAGGCGGTAGGTCAAATGAAGGCACACGGTGAACTCGTTCTAGTGCGTCGGACATAATATTTAATTTTTGAAATTGGATCGAACGTCAATTGTAGAAGTTAGGTAGAATTTCTGAACGGCGGCTGATTAAAAAACTTAGTAAGTTTTGTAAGTAGAACAACATTTTGGGTTAAATCACATTTATTGTATTTATTCTCAGATCTCATATAATATAATAATCAGAGATGTTTATCAGATTTAACGTTAAAGTACGCATTATAATATTATAGTGGGTAGTCACAACGGAAACGCACTTCTATGACAAAGCATTGAAAGGTCATCGCGTTCGTATGATCGACAACTGGATAACTATAGGTCTCTCTGACGATCGATGCCTCGCAGAAATTGGCTTTTCATGTGCCTTATGCCCCTAGTCACCTTTCTACGATTTGTGTCTTGATATTTTCGTGTATACGAAAAGTCTTGTTTCTTCGTTTGGAGGAATCTTGTAACCGCTAGCCAGTACATACTTTATATTTCAAATGTACCTGCGTGCACGGCATGAGGATTACCGTAGTTACATTAGAAAGGAATCATTAGTCTTTTTTTAAACTGGCATTGATCGCGTTCCCTTATGTTTAAGTGAATATATAATAAAACGACTTAAATAACAAAATGGATGTCTAAAAATTAACTGACACCTTCAAACCTGACATCATAGAAAAGAAATGCACGTATTCAGTATAGTATATTACATTCAGTATATCAAGGAACGTTGTATGTACTCTATTGGAGTCTTTAATGGCTATATAAACAAGCATAACTTAACATGCTGCCCATCGTTACATAACTTTAATTTGACAATAATTTCTGTGCTTTTCGGTCGCACGCAAATATTGTTACTAAGGCTACAAAATCACAACCGTAGACTGTCATCCAATCGCCGCAAATTATCACGTATTTTTAAACGTCACTCTAATGTCCAACCCATTTCACGTCGAGGAAATGATTCACCGAAAAGTTCTATGGCAGACACGGAACTTCTCGTTGTAATTTTCAAATAACTTATCCAACTTTTTTTTTTTAAATTTTACCACTATTGTACGATGGTGGAAACACTTGGCGAAACTCTTCCGGGACGACGAGGTGCGGATGATAGCAGTTTACTTCCATGATCATTTAAAAGTTACGTAAGGAAGATAAGTGATATACATTTCACTTTTCACTACCCACTATACCATATATGTGCGTACTGCTTCAGATGGAGAAGTGGCTTGATATAAGTCTCCGCTAACTAAGATATATACGGTGTAGAAAGTAGACATTATCTCGAGTAAATGCTTGTGATAGAAATGTTATGTTTCTTTTTCTTAACCATACAATTATTTTATACTCAGTTTAGCTGAAAAAACTTTGTAAGATCTTTACAATTTATAGAATTTATTATGAGTTTATGTAAGAAATCTTCTTGAATCTTGCTATTTACGGCTTGTGTGTGGCTAATGTATCTACAATACATTAGTAACATATAAGCTCATAAGGTTAACCAATAAAAATGGACGAGTGTCTTTCGGGTGAATTTTTCGTAATCGATGTTATCTGAATTGTATGTAGTGCACGATGTCTATGTTTCTTCCAGCACCTCGAAGAGATGCCTTGTTTCTCATTCGAAAAAAAGAAACCTTTGTACGAGGCCAATAGAAACGCGTGCTGTATATACACATAGCCTGCCCAGAAAACAAGACGGACAAAAGAGATATATCTGCCTATACTTGTTCTATTCATTCGCACTACAGCGGATAGTGCTTTTTGCCTTATTAGCGTCTTGCCCTATCACATAGGCAATCAGACTAGGCAACCTCTACATCCGCTTAACGCGTCCATCCTACTTTGGTTCTACAATGGCGCAAGCAAGCTGGGTCGTTTCCTACGTTCCATAACGTTTTAGCAAAAGCCTGGAAACGACTGTTGCGGCGTCTGCTGAAGGGCTAACTATTTCAGAAAGGCACGTTAATTGCAAACGAACTGAGATAAAGGACAGACCGTTTTTTTTTTTCAAAAACAGGCAATGCTGTTTTATTTGGCAAACCTCTCCTTAAAAATAAGTGTTGATTGTGGTCTAACACTACGTCTGTTTGCACGAAAAGGACGATACGAAGGTCGATAGGACGCGACCGAGCGGACGCGAGTATGACAGCACTCAGGATTAGCTCGTTGATGGCGGAAAAATCGATTGAGTAACAATAAATAGCCGTGTTTGCACTCCAAGTATACGACATATGGCGCCGGACTGATTGGTAAAGAGCGTCAAGAAAGAGATATGAATATTTGAAATATCGGTTTCCAGCGATGTATGATTCCAGCAAGTAAGCTTCATAACAGCAAACCGCTCCGCACAAAATTGAATCAGTATTGTCGCAGAGGCTGTCCATCAACATACAAGGGAATGTTACTTTATTCGTACCTTAACTTACGATCATAGTTTTTCATCCTATTAGTTAGCGCTAGCCAGATCCACAGATCTTATCGATCAATATATGTAAATCAGTATTCGAGATTTTTGATCAATTGATTTATTTCTTTCGCTTGACTTCATCTAATAATCATCGCTACCTTTAGCAGGTTCACCTTGACCTCACTGCATTAAAGCACGTGCAAAATTGACTACTCACAAAAGACTGTAGTTCTTGCACTTTACTTGTGTACGATAATAATAATTTCACCGAGTAACTTTTTCGCCAGGGAAACGTTTCGCGACCCAACATGTCGCCGGCTTCCTATTCAAAACAAGACTATCGCGTCTCAATATACCTATTTACGTCTAGCCATTTTACTTATTTACTCGTACTGGCTCAACCAATCCCATTCAAGAACGGTTGTAGATATAGTAACTGAGTACATTAGAGATATGGTTACCTGTTACAACGGTTCGTTTCCCTCTGCCTATTTGAGCTATGTTGGCCGCTATTTGGTGCATTTTCATTCCATCTGCAGCAGCGTCGGCTGGCAACATCGCTTGCTGCTACTGCTACTGCCGCCTCCACCATCACTGTTCTAGAAGTAGACCCCGAACCACTATACTTCTTGTCCCTTAGAGAGCGCCACCGCACCTACCATTGTCGCTACTATTTCGGGCTTCTGATCCCCGCTGGGAATGGAATAGCCTCCGGCTGTTTTCGCAGCGGGCGAGGCAGGAGTCGAGACTGACAGCAGTAGAACTTCCACACGAGAAAGTAACAAGCAGGCAAGGGACCTAGATACGGAAAAGAAGACAGTCAACGGACGATGTAGATGATGGGTCCCCGACTCGGACCTTCCTTTTTCTTTTACTCCTGCTGCTGTTGCCGAGTCGCTGTGGGCCTCTGCCTTTGTGTCCTGCTGGTGGGAACGACGGCGGACTTTTCGGAAAATAGGGAAGGGTAAGGCAAGCAGTTCGATGACGACACGGCTAAGCTGCCTCAGGCTCTTATTGGTAGCTTGGACCATCTTGTCGTCCCAGTCGGCGATAAAGAACAAACGACAATGACGAGTTTAGCAGGTTGATGTGATCAAGTCTAAAAAATTTCATGTGGTCGGCGGTTTTGCTTTGGGTAACGCCCGCATGCTATATTTTCCTACGTGTGGGACAAAAATTGCTGCATCTGCAACCACGACGCTCATTGTTTGCGTCGAAACGTCGTAATGAACAAGGGCATCTCTTGGTATCCATTGATACTTGTACAGTACTAAAACTTGAGCGAATCCATACGGCTAACTATGTAAGTATATAATTACTGATATTGCTCTTGAAACCGTGGCAAGGGCTTTTGCGCTGGTAAAAAGTACTTCTCAGAAGATCTCGTCTTGTTTAATGTGTTTTTTGGCGTCAGAGTATATTTGATTTGAATGTTATATAAATAAATAGTCTTTCATATACCGCTTTACTAAATATCAGAAAGAACAATAGCTTGTCTTATTAGAACTGAATACGCACTACACAGAAAATGAAGGGAATCCTATGGCAAATAACGTCTAAGCGACCTACAAGTGTAGTTATGAGTAAGCAAGAAAAAACGATTTTTCAAGGTCTGATGTCTGTGATTGCCCTGAAAGATCTCGTTTGTTCATTAAAAAAAAAAGGTTTATACTAGGTCCTATGACGAAGCTCTCCTGTTCATGTTACTCCATGCGGATCCTCTCACTCTGACCGGTTTCCACCTACTAATACTGTAAAAAAGCATTAATGGCACTCCTTGAATAAAAGCGCTCTACAATAAAATAAGTTTTCTTCTTCTGGGAAATATATGGTGTTACATCTATATGTTATTGCACTTATTTTTGGTAATTTGTATGGTTGAGGTGACCAATTGAAGTACGATAACTTAAACCATGTACTCATGAATGTAGCATTCGAGTTTTTTTTCGAGAAGATCCCGTCAAGCACCGCGCAGTACAAATTGTCTAATAATGTAAGATAAAGCACTTGATAGCATACTTGCCGCGAAACGTGACCAGTTGCGCCTACACAGGCTCGTGGACGCCTTTGATCCCCATATCTACCATTCATAGCCTTAGGTATATTCTCTTCCACATTTTTCCGTCCCCATTTTATTCAACGCGAGCCATAAAACACTGATGCGGACATCGATCAATTCTTCATTTATGCTATGTAACGGCATATTACAATAGTGGCATAATATGTCATACAAACCTTGCATAAATCTACCAGGAAACAACGATCATGTCGCAAATTAAACACGTGGTATGACAGTGTTTTTGGCATGGCAAACCATGTGTTCACAGTTATTTCAAAAAAAAAAAATAGAGAAGGTTCTTGATACAGATAGGGGTAATCATTTCTGACGATAAGGAACACACCATACAAGAATTTTTTTCTACCAAACCGAATTCGGACAAATCAGAAGATCACAAAAAAGGACCCAAAAGTTATTTTATTTCAGTTTCAAAATTACAACAAATCTTTATTTATCTAAATATATGCTTCTATCTATTACATAATTAAGCTTATATGGATAAAGTATGTAGTAAAGATTATTTATGAAAGGCCCAAGCCCGGGCCTTGTCTAATGTGACTACGAGAGAAACAAATGGTCTGAATTGGTAACTTTTTCAAGCGCAGACCAATAGATTAACTTGAGGCAGGCTTGTTTTGGCTCGCTTCCGTTCTTAATAAATGTTGTATGCGTCTGTGAACAACACTCGATACGATGGCCTTGCGTCCAGTCAAAATCGAAAAAAACATCGGTCTAAGTTAACCCTATTTGTTAGATGTGCACAGCTGAAGTGAAACGTAGTTGATACTAAGGTAACCAGATTGGTTCCAGAAACGGCCTAATCCTACAACAGAAAATTCCTAGACTCCCAAATCTAAACGTATTCGGATATCGCGTTTAAACGCCGCCACGTAAAAGACGTCGTCATGTCATCGCTTGTTTTGTTCGTAGGGCGTTATTTTGGTCATGTGGTAGTGTAAAAAATACTTAGATAACGTTCTACTACTGTCACTTGTTGCCTTCTATTACTGCCTTGTAGATATATAACCTTGTTTACAGTTAGGCTTTATAGCTTTTATATACATAATTTTCAGATCGAAACCCAACCAATTCTTGTGTTGCGAAGAAAAATAACGTACGATCTAAATATGAATTAATTAAACGCATAATCTGAATATGTTCTTTGTTTCATCTAGCAATAACGAATGGAAACAAAAACAGAATCTTAATTCTGCATGTAGTAACAGTTCCTATATAAGTCGAAGGGTGTTGATACATGTGACTCAATTGTATAAACGCATTGAAATTTTAATTTCAAAAGAGTTATTTCAGATGGTGCTATTACTTCAATTTGGGTCAGGTACTAAAATATTTCAAAATAGGGAACGATTAGAAAGCGAGCTGGTGGATATTCAGATAAAGCTTCTGAGCTAAGAGCTTCGCCGCTCCGTTCACCGTAAGTTGTTACGCAAGTTTCGCGTTCAGCCGCTGTGTGGAGAAAGATAAAATTATGGAAATTCATATTCAATGCAATTCAAAGTTTCAATATTATCAAACCTTCGGAACTTTCAAAATACTTTTGTTAGACGAATTTTTTTTTTTAAACCACAGCTTTATCTGTTCTAAAGCTACATTTTCAAAGGCAAATTGAAAGTAAGTTACGTTATGTCGAAATCAGTATATTGAATTATATTACGTGATCACCGAACAAGTTGGGATGAGGTAAAACTATATCAGCCACTGAATATGAAACCAGATACGGTCGAGGCCTAATTTCACGTAGACCTCGGAAGAAGTCTCAGAGTACAACTCAGATTCGTATATATGTCAAATTGAGCTGAGGCATCATATGTTTACACTCATGATGTCGCACTTCGACAGCTTTGGTGGCATAACAATGTTGTTGATATATACACCACCTCATATATGGTCATGATCATGGATTCAAACTTACTAATACAAGATTAATGATGGTCCATATAACCATCTCTAACCCACTTAACCCCACATTGTAAAGCTGTATAGGCCAACAGCATAGATGTCTTCAACTATTCTGAGGAGCAAAGTGGTGAGCCCATCTAGGCCACTTGATAAGAGAGCCTTCGACAAATCTACTAGCATCATTTTTCTCGTCTCGAACAATGGTTCCAGGCAAATTTTGGCTCATGTGGCCTTACTCCCCCCCCCCCTCCCCTACATGACGATGACGTTGCTTTTTGTCTGCGCTTGGCCTTTCCTAGCCGGTTAAACGCGCACAAACAGTTTTTTCGAAATGTATTTTAATGAAATCCACACGTATTACATACGCTCGCTGAAGGTAGCGTTGATAGCTAAGCCGCTTGTCCTGCAAGATATATAGTATGGGCTGCTAATTTACACGGAGCAACTAGAAATTTACCGTTGCGCGATTTTTGCACTAATACCTATTTTGAATATCACCAGAGACAGGCAGGCTTTCAGTGATTTCTGCAATCACTAAGCGAAACTTTTAAGCTACAACCATAAATTTTTTTCATGTTAAAAACTGCCATTTAATGAAACTGGTATCAGAAGCACGCAAATCGTTCCCAGCCGTCATCAGCACCTAGTCTAATTCACGTTCAAGGCTACACAAGCCATAGGAATTACGCTAACCGGCCTTAATGGAAGTTTTCGAGCCACACTACTTATTCGTTTAGTTTGGACGACGTTCCCTCCAGGCCCATGCTTCTCGATTGTTTTTCCTAGCGACTAACTCACCCTATCTAGGCTATTAGCACTTTAACAGAAGAACAAGGAGACAAATATATGCAGCCAGAGCATGTAGGCCAGTTGGTTATATATGTGCTAACTATACTCCCACTTACTTCAGCGCCATGCAGGACATATAAGGTTTAGATCACACCGTACCAAACGCCTTTGTGCACTACTTCTGTTTTTCGGATCTGTCAACTCCATGCGGTGGTGTTCTTACGACTAATTGACGGCATAACGATTTTGGCTGTACCTGAACAGCGTGAACCGTGGCCAGATGGCAATATTTGATTGTGTCAGAAATGGTTGTACACATAAGCAACAATGAAAGTATACGATGTAAACAGCGCCAAATTATGCTCAGGAACAAAGGGAAATATTTCAACTCATGCGTAAAAGTGGGCAGATATTTTGTATGTGAATTTTATCACGAGCGATTCCGAATTCGCATAATTCTATTTGAAATTCTGATCCTACCTAGTACATTACGGACGCTCGGATGGAGTAGTAGACCAAGGGGAACGCATCTTAGGTGCCTCTGGATTTCCAACAGTGGCCATGTAACGCACAAAAAAGACGAACAAAAGCAAGATCCAATGAATGTGGTCTAACCAATTCCAGAGAAACAACCTTAACGACGACAATCAAAATACTCTAAATCACTTTGTGACGGCTTAAGACTACTGCATTAAATTTTTGAATATAATCACGCCAATGTTGGATTGCTCTTTAAGAAGAAAAAGCGATTCTTTCTTTCAGCGCGTTCATGGCCCTTTCGAATCGTTCCTTGGCACGCCTTGGTCCAGAATTAGGCCACTGTGCGGCTGAATACCAATGAGTGCATTGGGAGTAACAACTGAGAGAAAAACCCATCCTCAGCAAAGTGGAGTAATTTCCGTCTTTGCCGTATATCGCCCACATTCACGATGACCACACTTTTTTCCGCCTTCGGGATGACCGCAAAGTCTATCCTGACAGATGGGCCTGGAAAAAAGCGTTTACTAGACTAGCATCCAAGACCTTCGCGAAGCGGCCGTTCTCATGGTGAGTGAATATCTGTAAAAGGTTTATCTTGATTTCACGTCATTGCTAGATCAAATGCTATTCATCTCATTGTGTTCAGTATGTATGCTATAGTGGAAATTAGAAATTCAGTCGACTTAAACACAGTAGATAAATGTCAAGCTCAAAGGGGCCTGGCGTGACTTCTTGTAAAATGGAGGAAATCAGAGTTTAGTGAGTCTGACCCTAGGCACCATCAGCCGCTGGTGACGTATGTACATCACAGATCTCCGAAACTTTCAAAATCCAACAGCAAAAATACAGACGAATATTGTTCTGAACCAGCTGTGTCAATAATGTGTAAGATCCGAAAAGTCTCAGCAAAGATGCCACTATATATACATCGATTTGAAACATACTACAAGTAGAGAGTGCAATGGAAATTGCGAGGGTCACACATAATTCGACCAAAAACATTTTTGGCGACAGCGCTACGAGGATCGGCTCAAAATGCTGATACTTCGCCTTTCTAACAAAAAACGATATCGAATTTGCCACTGTCGCTTGGTGGAAGTAACTTATCGTTAACGTAAATTTATTCGTTAGCGTAGCTTGCTTTAACTTCAACAAGAGGCAAACTGTCTAGATTAAAAAACTCACTGTGTTTACATTGAGTCTCAAAATGCTCTGGGACAATTTGCCATTTGTTTGTCATTTAATCAAAAGCTCAGTGCTCGTCTTTGTGCTCGAACAAAAGACCAAGGGTCCTATTTACCCTACAGTTCTCTGAATTTGAAAGCTTAATATACAGACACAAAGGAAATCAAAGCAGAGGCAGCCAAATACGCTATAGATTTTATCCGATACGTTTCCCTGCTGTTGTCGTTTGTTACGGAGGTATTCGTGTGAACGTACGCATCCGTTGAATCTATGCATATTCTCTCACATGCGGTGGTAATACACGGCTGTTGTCCAAACGAACCGATTACTAAAAGAGAGGTCTACGTCCATGAAAAATGAAACTTTTAAACTTGTTCTATTCGAACATATAGTACAGTTTAAGAAGTAGTTTAGCTTCGTATACTGGTCATAAGACGAGCTTATTGGGTCAGTAGAATTGTTCTCTATGCCACTGAGCCTTAGACGGCAACGTAATCGTTCCTTCCGGGCGCAAGTTACGTTTTCCAATAGTTATTCAACTAGCGGATCATTCACAGCAAGTGTTGATGCGACGTACCAATATGTTTGCAGTCTTACCCCAATGCTCGCTAGAAGTAAATGCCGGCGTTCGAAGCAGTTGCCTTGTGGAGAGAGCAAGTTTCCAATGCAGGCGCCAATATGCTCCAGCTTGGGCCGGTGCAGGGCGCTTTAGTACTTCAATTCAGAGTCAATTAATCTCCCAGAGCATAACGCATTTCCGCAAGCTTTAGTAGAAAGTGATTTGGCCAAGTACTCATTATAAAATACAGTATAACAATCTTTTACGCGTCTTTCGGTTTCGTTGACTTTGCAGTAAGCAGAACATGGCTTTTAGTTTCTGTGCCGTAACAAAGCGTAATTCCGCGACACGTGGACATGCGGCATGCACGCCTTTGTCGGATTAAGCCAGATAGGCTTGACCGATGGTTTATCCTGGATACATACAAGTTTAATAAAAATCCCGGCGTCAGGACTTACTAAAAAGAGGTACCTAATGAGCATGAACCGATTTGTGTTAGAGAATTTTGCAAGAGTTTTCATTATTATCTTTTATCCCTTTACGAAACTGAATAGCTACTGGATCTAATGTAGATAATATGCCACATAGACGTGCCTTCTGATGTAAACGTTTTTCTAATTTCTTGAAGATTTGTTTTACGAGTAGAATGATTGGCCACTGACAGTATAGATAAGTATTAAAATATTCTAAATATAATAATTTTTTTTAAAAAATAAAATACATTTCCTAGATCTTAGGTTATACCTATAATGATGTCGCTTACAGGGTGTTTGTTCACTGTGCTTTTTTCTGCCTTTCTTCATATAATAACCAGCAACAATGGAGGCGCTGTATTACGTACGTTGATAATATTGCACGATAATGGGAACTCATTGGACGAAGTAGGTGTACATAACAGAGTCTAGTATGAATACCTATTCTGATAGCGTAACCGATCGCAAAATACATCTTCCGAAGACTCTGCGTTGAAGCCGCACTACAAGGGATCAATACATCCCGGTCTACGAAATAGCCCATAGCCAGTTACCGTTTCTGGATTATTATTTCCGTACTTGATATAAACACCCATTTATTTCACTGCCTGCAAATATAACGGTGCAGTCGATGATCAGCGCATAATTATTTTATATATACATTATTTCTGCTGAATTTTCGTACAAGCCACAAACGTTACTCGGCTCAAAATGCGTCAACGGGTACTATGACCTATTCTAGTAGATGATGTCCTAGAGTAACTCAAGCATATTTTACAGCTTTCGAAATTAATTTAGTATTTATAGCACAATCGGTAGCGTGCGCTCTACTCGTATCAGCATTTTCTTATGACATTCTGGCGCTTGCCTCAAGCGGCCTCCACAACTTAATATATCATGCATTTACGCAGCGAAGATCGACATTATACGCTCTTTTATATACGCAAGATATCCATAAGCCTCAGCTCGACTAAGAGCCAAAATGAAGGATAACCTTTACTGGTATATGAATAAAAAAACCTTACCTCGCTCAAGAAGCTGACTACTTCCTCTCCGAGTGGTCTCCGAGGACTTGCTCAAGCCAGGCTTTCCGGATACCATTTTGCCAACAACATAATTACATCAATTTTGTTAATGCATGCTTAGTTCTGCCTGTTTATATCTCGCCTTTAATTAACTACTACGATACTGTCAGGGACTTTTCCTTCAGGAAACAGCTTGGTAACATTGGGAAAGGCTACGAAACACAGTTAAATCGACATGCTTTCGCCTATGAAACATCTAGCTAACATCCGCAAAAAAATGTGCCTAGAGTAACTGTAAAAGTAAGCCTATTGAGAACGTACTGGCCAAAGTCGAGGACAGCTTGAGGTATGATTCTTGTGAGTGCTGTTGTCAGAAAGCGTTGTTTAAAGCCCTAAGCTACTCTGGCAAGCACCTAAAGTAAATCCAGTGAGCGTGAGCCAGTGTTCTTAAATAGAATATACCTTGGAAACTAAACCTGCGCTTAAATTGAATCTATAAAAGCAGGCATAAAAATCGTACAATTAAGTTTGCAATTAGTGTTTTTTTTATTCGTAGCAAGAATTCCCGCTAACTTAAGTGACTAGTACTAAGTTCGTACGTTAAGCCACTCGGACCAAATTGCACCCCTCACTTCGGTATTTAACACGTTTCAGCATCTAAAATATCGCTTTCTGGCTAGAGAACCGATACAAAATAGTCTCATCATAGTTATACTGCTACCGCTACGTATGACCCCTGTCGGAGGATATCTGATGGTTGACAAGGTCGGTTATTTTTAAGAGAAAATAAGACGGCCCATGTTGTATGATATGATTGGAAAAGTTCACCTTTAAGTACTATAGTTTAATTGTAACAGAAATATTGTACATTTTAATTGATGAAGCATTACAAGCGTGAGCTAGCGGTGATGTTTATCACTTTATTTGGTATTCTACCTTTCTTAGAATTCTAAGACCGAATCGTAAAATCATTATTTTTGCCAAAATTACCGGAGTGTTCCAAGGCACAATTGCATTATTTACAGCGCAGGCAATTAACTCGGCAATCGCTATCCGTAGCCTTTATTTCACCCAAGCAAGTTGTACACTGTACAACTTACTTATTACTTACTGTCAAAGAAAGAGTGGAAAGGCGGCCACCGACGCCGACTAACCCCATGTCCTGAAACGTACTGAAGCGAGAAAATGTTATCAAAATAGCCGAGATCGAAGTTAGGCTGGGCCTCGTATAGGGTTAGGACCCTCTATTGGGTCAAAGCCATCAAATGATTTGTTGTTTTTTTGCGGGATTTTTGTATAAGGTACGTGTCGGGTTTCCACTGCGATAATCAGAAGCGGTAGCACCGGGTACTGTAGCCACTTATGTGGAATATATAATGAAGCTTATTTATATAGAGAATTGGCTTGGTAAGTGCTATTCGTCGCTTATATGCACCTATTTAAGTCCTTAGCTAAAAGCATAACAACCTATAATTAGTAGCAGTAAGCGATAAAATAACTGCTCTTTATATACGATTGGATTCCGCAAACAAAAACGTAGCGTTCCAAAACAAAGGTAAATGGTATACGCTTTACTCGGCACATTTCTGCTGAAACAAAGGAGTGCGAAGCGATCGTTGAACTTGTAAAAAAAACTTATTTACCAACAATGAAAAACTCTCTATCTAAACAGTCTATTTGATCTTTTCACTGCCAGTTTCTGTTAAACTATCGTAAATCGGCTGGGAAATTGCCAGCGTCTGTACTACTCCCGAAGCAACCTTTGCATATTGATTATAATTAGGCAAAACGTATTTCGTACTAAGACTAAGTATGCAAACGTCCCCCTAACGGAGTGTTACTAAAGACCTTTACTGCTCTGTGTCTGACGATTGTTCGACCTAAAAGACGTTCCGCTTAACAAAGCATACAGATGTATATATAATTTCTAAATAATATTCGTCTTTGAGAAATGCATAATATACCTTGCAGACACGAAGGCAAAGATAAATGGATAATGCAACGAAACAATAATTGCGTAAAATTATATGTTCACTGAAACTAAAATTACACACTACATACAGACAGACGGTCTGGCATATTGGTACGTCGGAACCTGATTTGATCGTAATGAACAATTGGTTATTTCGTTCGCTGGAAATACGTGTACTGGCATATACGCAATAGCTTTAACTAAGCCAGCGACGACAAAGCAAAAGCTACACGTCAAAAACTACACGTCCAACGGACAGCGTGGGAAGTCCTGTTGATGATCACGCTCTTACCCCATTTTCACCTACAAAACACGCATTTCCAGAGCCACGCTTGTGGGACTGAACTAATGTTAATTACGAATTTGTCGCACTCGTGATTAAGAATCTCTTCCAGCGTAGTATTCGAGCGTCCTTTTGGCGGCAAGGCAGGCGTCGTTCAATCTGATAGGAGCCGGTTGGGTCTTAATGCAGCAGCGCAGGAATTTCATGGAATCAAGGCTATGTTAGTGTAATCGATATTATACGTAAGAAGGCGCATTTAGGGGATGACGTATCTTGCGTGCGGTGCTGACTAGAAAATCCTTTGAGACGCCATATATTACAGCCGTGTATACGTACTTTAATCATCTGGAGCGTGTGTATGAGGTTTTGAGGACTTCGGTCATGTGTTAAAGGGATAAAGCTCAGTTGTTTTACGTGTATATGCATGTTGGATATGCGCATTTTTCAAACATTGTTGATGTTTAAACTCAGCTTTATGGGACCGTATTTACTAACTGACTAAATCAATTTCTAAAACACATTTGGTTCTTTATCATATAGTATTTAAATGCTCGTATCTAGAATTCCTATGGTTGTCGTATACCATAGTGTCACCTCAGCCATGTATAGAAGAACGCTTTCATTGAGTACAGTGAGTCATGCCTTTGGGGATGTTTGACTGTAATTTGCAACGCTACTTGTTTAAGCGAAGAACACTTATCGTGATTTCAGAAAACTATTCCTTTGCAGACAATCCACGAGAGCAGTATATATATATATATATATACATTTTTAGCTCTATAAAACAGTTGCATTTTGTAGTCCGTAAGTTCTTCGAATTAGTGTTATTAGTAAATAATAAAATGCAAACATTACGCAAGAACATAACTATATTTTGAAACCCCTCACAGATAGCCGTATTATCCATTGAAAGGGTTTAGAAGCTCGTGTCCCATAAGCCACTGTATTTCGTACATTTCGTCTGCCTGTAAGCCTTCACTTTTTTATGCTTTCGTTGTTCTATCGTTCATTGGTAATTACGACTGACCAAGAAGACTGAACGTTATCGTACTGATCGAAGTTCGTTTACGTTGAAATTATGCCAGAGTGCTCCAGTTGATGCAGCGAGGGCTGCTCTATTGAGAATCCGGCCGAGCATTTTACGGGGAAAAATATGACGATCTTTAAGTAGGGTGCGGCAGGACACGATGGAGTGAAAGCATAGCTTGAAACCGATTCACATTACGGTACAAACTTCGTAATACATATTTCGCCGTGCTACACTTGTATCACGCATTTCAAGGCTTCCTGATTCATCTAACCAGGCTGGTCCGCGTCCTGCCAATAGCATACATTGCACGGCAGGTCCAAAGAAAGGGACACTTATCGCACGAATCAAATATTTTTTCGGTACCATGGAAACATTCTTTCTTCAGTTACACATACATCTGCTATACCAGGCCTCCGTCGCGTCGGCACGGACAATTGCAACCGTGTGAAATAAGAAAAACTATATCAGGCCAATGACGTCAACAGGAAAAAAGGGACAGCTATTTGAATGAGATTTTCTGCCTTTGATGTACAGCTTTCATTCATTTCAGAACTCTTGTTAGAGATTTTTTGTTTCCAAACATTCTCTAAATAGTTATGGCCAATGGGAGAGAATCCAACGGATAGGTTTTGCTTACTCTGAACCTGGTCAGACTGTCGGTATTCAGGTGGACGACGAAAACGCTCTTTCTTCTCCGTGGTATTTTTAGCTATCGCATTTTATAAGAGAATTTAGGATCGGCAATGTTCAGCATAACTACGTAATCATTAGCGTATTGCAGTTAGTTGTATGTATTTAACCATTGTGCAAGAGTGTCATATAAGTTTCAATCGAAGAAAATAGGACGATTACGGTATCACCCGTTAGGGCAAATACGCTAGAGCATAAGAACGGGATCTGGCAAGTTGAACGGGAAGTGGTGTATAGAACGCTAAATTTTTGACAGACCCTCACGCAACCACGCAACACAATCTGGCAGAGTGACAGGTTGCTCCTATATCCATTAGGAGGTGAACACGCTAAGAATCGCCGGGTAAACACCCACATGTAGAATGGTCATTGATAACCTGGCTGGCTATATGCAAAATGTTCTGGTACTAACATTTCTTCTTCTATCATTCCGTCACAGTGTAAACGATAACCAACCGATCAAAGTAGCCGATGTGGGCTATTCACTAGAGTTTCGCCTTGCGTCCCTACTTGTTCATTTTGGGAGCAAGCTATCAGCTTATTGTATGTGCGTCGTCGTCCTTGTGACTATTTTTGTTTGGCCATCGAAGCACTCCAGCCTAGCAGAAGGTCCACTAGGCGACTCGGGAATATAAATGTTTTCTACCAGCCTCGTAGCTATTTCGAGCTTGCACGGCGTGTGGTACATCGTTGTATTATGGCTACTAGTTACCATTGACGAGAGCCGCGAACGCCGCTGAACAGTCACAGCGAGCCAAGAGCATATAGTATATGAATAGATGCAATGTTTAGAGTCTGCGGAAATCGTGTGGAGCGTACAAAGCTTTTATGGTCAAGCTGTTGCTCGCAGTCTCGACATATTATTATGAAATATTGAAAGACGCGAGACGAAAGAGTGTGCGAGTCACGTGCTTGGAGGTAGATAGAAAGTTGCCGTAAATTTTATTTCAGTCTTTGTATCAAACCGTGTACGTTACATTACATTGTTCGAATATTGTATGGACAACAGAACGTTTAAGGTGGAACAACGAAAAAAGAATGAAAACACGAATGTCAATAAAAAAAACAAAAGATTATCTCGGTGTAAACGACATGACCAGCTTCAAGGCGTAATTGGTCTTCCCTCGACGCATAACGAGCTGCCCGGACAGTCGTCGTTGTTTATGTGCTTCGTGCATTTAGGGATCAGAAGTTGTCTTGGATGCCTTTATGAATGCGCTTTTCAAAAGTGCTACTGTCAACAGAAACCAGAAAATATTCGGGAAAAAAATGCTTATAATTTAAAGATCTGTGTAAAATCTGTGTAGAAATGGAAAATAATCAATACTTTTTTTTGTATTTCGGCGTCTAGGTGAATAGGGTCTTAAGAGTCGTTGGTGTCAAAAAGCTTTTTTCTCTAGTAAGTCGCATTCAATAGGATCTGCCACATGTTGCCTTATTTTATGAGCCTGCAGGTTAAATTCCAAATCTACATCGACCTGAGTATCTTTAGTGTCATACGCAAAGTGTTGTTTACTAGCACTACCGACCCTAAATACTACTACAGACCTTCAGCAGGTCGCGCACTTCGTACGATCTACTTTTTTAGAGTTCACGCATGCGCTCTCGTGGTCAGCTGTTTTATTTATATAGTTTCGATTGTGAAACAGTTAATTACACACTATGTACTTATACATATAATGGCACAACTCACCGTAGTTACAGCAGCCGAACCTGACATTGCTGTGCAAGCTTTTGCAAGCAAACGCTCTTCGTTAAACATGCTCATCGACTCGATCGGCCGTGGGGACAAACAACGTACGCTGCCGAAAAACTTTTATACGTCAACGCGTGAAGTTAGCCTGCGTCAGGGGGCAAGAACATAGTTATCCCACGAAGGCCAGACAATAGTTTTAGCAGCAGCAGCAGCAGAAGCCGCTGTAGCAGTAAGTGTGAGTCCGGCGAGTGTGTCGACGTGCCTAGAATTCGGTGTGAGGCTGAAGACATTCTTCGTGAAATGCGTAGAAAGAGAGAGAGATGGATGAAGGGAAAAAGGAAGGAAGAAGGGGGAGTGTATATACATTACGGCTAGCTAGGTGCGCGACAGAACAGATGTACGACCATAAACACAGTACATATGTGCGCGGGGGCCTGTCAACGAGTTAAGTAGATGGTGAACAACGGAGAACGCTGGAAAGGTAGTCATTATGAAAATGATAAGGTGAAAGCATATTTTTTGCGAGCAGGTCAGGACGAAATTGAACATATGCTTATCTAGAAAGAAGCCAAAGGAAGGTTGATTTGTCAAACTCTGATATTATATTTTAGTAATCTAAATACATCTCTGATGTGACCATACCTAATCCGAACCATAAATAAGTTTATATTGAATGTCAGTATTTTCCTATCAAGATTTTGCCGTACTGTGATTGTTGTCTGAAAATTTTCACGAAACAACAATCAGAGAATTACATCACGCAGTCGTCGATGTAGACCCATTCGTAGTTTCTTTATAAACAACTTGTAGATAATCCCGCGGCTGTAAATTCTGTGCGTAATATTAGTTAATCTAGGTTACAGATAAGAAACAAACATCTGTATTATTTTAAGTCTGTGTCCTCAATATACCCTTTAGTATAGTAAAGGTAACGAAAACCAATATCAAAGCTTCGGGTGTTGAGCTTCGAGATGCTTCGGACCGCTAATGATAAGGAACAGCTATCAAACCGTTGGATCACTAAGGAAGCAGCTGGCGGTCTCTCATCGACAGATTAAACATTACTTTTGCATAGAAAGCTGCTTTTTTTTTTTATACAGAACATCATATTTTAAGACGCACAAGTATATCTGGCTGTCGTCATCTGTCGACGGAATCCGTAAGAATTTCCTTATCAGACACCAAAAATACGCGTCGGCTTTGCTCCCAGTAACCACTATTCTGATTCATCTGATTAGTAACTGTTACGCTTAACCAAGCAGAAAACGTGGCTGGGGTACGGATTAACTATAGTTTGTTTAATCGTGATTGTTCTCCAGTTCACCTTTCATAGCCGTTCTGTGGTTTCTGCCATATCCACCCATTGGAACATTCTAGCAATTTGAACGTTGTAAGATTTCGAAATTATGCTTGTTTTGTACAGCATTCGCTAAACAGTGAATGTCTGTTTGGTTGAGATACTTCAATTGTTATTTTGTTATTATTACTGTTAAAACTAGATTGCAGTCTACAACTGCTACAAAACTTATGTTATTATGATGTGAAGTGTAAAGGAAAAAAGTATTATAATCGATAGGCGACATGCGAGCGAAAAATCGACAAACATCACGTTTTGTCTGTCATATCACGGCAGGTAGTCGGTATAATTTTTTTTTTTTGAAATCAACTTGTTGTAACGAAATTTGTTTAACTTAAGGCGACGGTGTCTAGTAATCTGTGTACGGTATCTTTTGGTTATAGTTTCGTTGTCTTTTACGATAATAACACTTCTTAAATATGATTTCTCAGTCGTTAGGTTCTCAGAGCTTGCTTGTCTTCGAGTTCGTCTCAAAGTTTTCGTAAAGAGTAACGCTGGAAATCCTGCCAGTGAGTCATACGTACCGTGTTGAAACGAGGTCCTCGCATAGATCCAATAATAGACCAGAGCCCGTTTCGACAATATCGATCAGTTCCAATATTAGGTTTCAGCGTTCTCTCAGACTCTTCGTCAGCGTCAAGTTTGTGGTATGCCCACAATGAGGTTGAGGTAAACGTCCTATAAAGGCAACTTTAAACAACATAGGTCTTTTCATATCAATTCTTTCACGGAAAGGTAACTCTTCACAGGAGAAATATAACATCAAATGTAGTAAGAGCTTAATTTTTTCTGTCTGAATTTTCTTCTGAAATTCTAGTCTGATCAAATTATTCGTTCTGATATGGACCGTCACGTAGATTAATGACCTGAGAATTGATTGCCTTAAGTAGGCCTTCGCTAAGGTCACGTCAGAAATATAGTCAAAGCACGGAGACGTCGAGCTCCCCATTTCGCTGGCCGTTGCCCCCTCATGTGCATTTCTTTTGTGCTGCCGATAAAGCTGGTTTCAATATAAACAGGCTTGCCATTCTATTCATGCTGGATTGGTTGTAAAACGCAGTGCTAAGGAGAAAAAGTACTAAGGAAGTCGCTCAATGGACTGTCTGGAAGGACCGTCAAGGGGTGATTGCGACGCGATTGCACAGACCGGAAACATTATTTCTTTTGAACGCTTTCCAGCAATCAGTTTGCAGGCGTCGGAAGAAGGACGGCCAGCGATTACGGCAGCGGAGAAAATGAATTAAAGGAAAAATTTAAGAATTAAGAAAAAAAATACCCGAACTTAATGAGACGACGACCAGTGAGTTGAAGTGACAGGCAGAAAAATCCAGACCAGCGAAAAATTTTCAAGAATCAAAAATTATCGAACAATTAGTTCTGTACAGCCATCGATGCGTCGTTTTAAATCGCCCGTATTTACCTTGCCAGGTCCAGTAGTATACTGAAGTCGTTTTTTTTTAGAAGAGGCAATATCGTTTGGTAAGTAAATTCTAAAAGCCACTTAGCAGTTTTATTCTTAGAGGCAACCGAAATTCAAAATGGCTTTTTAAAAATATGCACAGGTATTCGCGGTGGTGCTCTTGTGGTACTAATGGAAATCGTTTGCGTGTATGTGTAATGAATTCCGCGGGTAAAAAGTCTGTCTGTTTGAGACATGTTTGTAATGATTGTATAGAAAAAAAAGGCTGATGTAGCAAAGCAAAGCGCCATGATTACAGTAAACGTTAATGTAAGGCATTACAGTGGTTCATCATGTCGTGAAGGAAACACGTTAAGTCGTTGCGGCTTATCGACATCCGCGAAACGATAGGTCTTTGTATACAGTTCGTTCGTAAAAAACAGTGTTAAAAACCGCTCGGAATGATCTTCAGGTAAACAGTTTCGTTCGAAGGAAACAGAAAAACATCTTTTTTTTTTTCCAAATAGAACACAGTATTGAACCTGTTTTTTCTAATGAAATTCTAAAAATGCTCGAAGTTAGTTGCTAGCACAATGCAAAAACCAAGCATAATCGGACGTTATAACTATGTGCATACTAGGGACCATCTGCACATGCGCATATATAAAGTAACGACCAAAAATTCATTATTTACAGTTTAGAAATAATAAGGACAACACACGATACAAATGATTGCTACGTTCTTCTCTAGATTATTATAGCTTATTATTTCAGATACGTTGGATTTCCATTTCCAATGCAACATTGTTCGCTTCACGGAAGATGTGCGAACAGAGAGAAATTGTCAAGAAAGAATGTATTGCCTGGAGCAAGTATATATTTGCTAGTAGCGTTGCTTGACAGGCAAAGCTGGAAGTGGTAACCTTAGAATTACGCCAAAGACATTATGCTGATGACAGGGTGATGACTCCTCTACTTGTTTGTGACGATGCGCTATATTGTTTTACAACTAATTGTCTGTCTTCCTCTGCACTTCCCCTGAGGTCTCTGGTTAAATTATATAACAGTGAATGATGTGATAACATCTAGGGAAAGACGAGAACGCAGTAGACGTTTTCCTCACAGATAGTTGCATCCTTTTAAAAAATACTCTAGAATCACGCGAATATTAGTACTCTGTATAAATATAGTAAACGACACAATATGTCAATACTCTGTAAGGAACTGCGTTTTTTGTAAGTAACACTTTATAGAGCGTTTTGATAATTATATAATAGAATTTTACGTTGCCCGTAAATTAGTAAACAAGGAAGGAGGAATCAATGACGCGTGGTGAACGGCAAAGTATCTATTAATATTTTCCTATTACAGAAGTTTGGTATAAAAGCTTGGGCAAGGCACCTGTCACTGCCTGTTTACTAGATATTACCATATGGAGCAACGATGTAGAGGAATCGTTCGCAGAGGAATTGAGTGTCACTCATAGGTTCAACCCACCTTGACAACCAACAATATGTAACCTGCCTTAGATTCCTTCGCAGAAATATCTGCCTGGCATGCCTTTTAAAACAAACTTCCTGAAGTACGGAGCATCGCTATAACTAAAGTAAAAAAATAGGGAAAATACGTTGATGAGATTCTTTCTGAGGCATTCAGGAGAGTTGTAATCTGAATGAAAGTATTCTATGTTTTGCGGCGTTTGGAATTTTAAGATTTAGGTCTGATAGGAGCCACGCACATTATCCTTTCCTACTAACATATTCTCTAAGTAACATACACGCGTATATATATGTATATATATATAAACTAACTAGTATGAGCATTACCCTAGGGTGATTATGAAATCGTTTCTTTGTCAGCACAATTCTCTTGAACACATGAAGATATTATAGGCTAACAGGCCGACATTGCCAGGTTGTTAAAGTGCAAAATATTTCGGGTTAACCTTGAAGGATCCCGAGGTAATTTTACCCCGTCGGTTCATTCATTTTAAGGACAAGCACTTTTCCATATTTATTCTCTAATTTTGATATTTTGCAAGTTCATTGATATTCTTCGATAGTTCCAACCTGTGTTTGATATAATTATCTCTTCGGCTAGATTAAATAGATCTTTTCATGCCCCAAATTACTATACTGCGGTTATTTCTGCTAATTAATTCTTAAATCGTTTGTAAATTTCGTATCGAGCGTATTTAAAGTTTATTTTTTGAACATTCTTACATCTTATGGAAAAAATCCATTGCTGTTTAAGATATACACTTGTTTTATTTTGGGGATTGATTGAGACTACCTAACGTTGCAGGAATAAGAGGTGTACGATGAGATATTGGCAGGTACCCTTCAACCAGAGAACACGGGGCTAAAGAGATAATAACTTATTTCTATAAGTGTGTGACTTTTGTTTGCTTTGAATTAAGACTTGTGAGTAAATTGTTCAATTTTTTAACATTAATTTTCAATACAATGAAATTATTTTAGTTATAAAAACATCGAGTGAGATTAGTTTTTGACCTTGTTTCATAAATAACGTCGAAAATTCTGTTCAAATCTGGACGACGATAATAATTAGGCAAATCTTGGGGTTTTCGAGATAAATTCAAGACAAAACACTCAGTAATTTTACTGTCTACACAAATATAGAACTAAGTTTTACATACATAAATAACATCGGTTATATTACTATTAATAGGACATTCTAGAACAGTTGTAACACTTATATTAACTGAGTGTTTCAACTTGTTCATTTGTTAATACTACCGGTCAATTTCAGCGTTTGTAAAAGCTAACGCATCGAAGTCTGCGTTATCGAAAACCATCATTTAGTTATAAAAAGTCGAGAAGTAATAATAAGTATCGAAAGAAAAGTCAAAAATAAGCATCAATAGATTTAACCGGATCTAATGGTAAATGCCAACACCGTAACTGCTATGCCCCGATTACTGAAGGCATTGCAAGAAATGCTCGAAATTTTCGAGTATTTATTTCGAAATATATGTAAATATTCGTTTTCAAATATTATCACTTTATGGATATTAAACAAACTTATGAGAAAACACTCTTAAGGAAGGAAGAGATTAGTTTTTGCGTCGTGACGGTCCAATGTATTCTTTAAACACCCGTTGTCGTGATAAACCGTTGTTCCCTTGAACTTTAATGAGCCCTTTCTTTTAGGTTACCTCTTGTATAGCGTTATTATAGCGCGCATCTGCTACAAATGACCCTTAGCTGTGCTTTGGACCGCCACCAAGATCACTAGTAATATAATATTCGGATAAATGCTAGTTGCGTCTTGTCCTTGCAAGCTGTAAGCGGCTCTCTTGCGCAAAGCACCTTGTGTCAGGCATGCCTAACCTTCAAAGTCATTGTACTCTAGGAAAAAAAGTCCTTTGATCTTCATAAGATGATTATTATCATTGAGCAAAACAGTGGTATGACTTTCTGCAAGGCTGTTCTATTGATATAAGCAAGCGTTATGTTATGCGGTTATGGGCGTTGTTTTGCTACTCAATTAGATAACAATTTTTCTACCTATAGTACCCTACTACAAATTCGACCTATAATAATAAAATAGTAATACCATTATGTATAATTATTTAGAACTGCATGTTCCCTCTGCTACTTCGAGCTGTTTGTAAACTATACAATAGCAGATTAGTTCTGGGGCTACTTGAATGCGGCTGAGGTTCTTCCTCACACCCCTTTCTGTCTTTTATTCCCGCCATGGCGAAATGGCAACGTGCTTACTTACAAAAAGGACGAAGGTCCAGGCTCGAAACTGAGGGTAGATCCCCTAGCAGAAATCTGAACAGCAACGGGAATGGCGATGAACATAGTCAAAATGTATTCTCCGGCTCGATCCTTTCAAAGTTCTCGTATCGGACCCCTTTCTTTAATAGATCGTTGAAGCAATGGTAAACAGCACTGCACAAAAGAGATAGTTGAAGGTCAGCTACGGCAGAAGTTACACTTCCGTGATCTATTTAATGCGAATTATTATCTCTGCCATCGGGTGCAATGTTCTATTTACTCTGATCTTGTAAAGTTATCACGTCACTGTTGAATCCAAATGCGTCAGCTTGGAAAGTAAGCGTTGCCGATTAGTACTGCCGCATATTTTTTTGCTTAACGAAAATTATTGTTTGCATCAAGGTGTGTTGCCTATCCCCGTGGAATGAAAGCAACATTTCTGCATTGTTAGCATGGTATTTGCCGTTGATTTCTCATACTGGAAATTATGTTAAACCTTATTATTAACGCCCTTACGAAGGCCGCAGTATGAATGCCAGTTAGTACTGCATCCTTAAAAGAGCCTTTGCTAAAGGCAACAGCTCTATTTGCAACAGGAAATCCTTGTTGAGTTTGATTTATTTTGCATGGAATTGGCGTTGATATGGTATCATAAAGGGGTTGATATTAAGACCACTGGCCGGTTTACCAAGTAGAGAATTTTCTATGTAAACAGGCACCCTCTCCGGTCTTCTATTTTTCCTCTGGGTATTTTATGTACTTAGCTTTGATGGACTGATTAATTGATCTACATTTTAATAATGCATCGCGTTCATTTGTAGCCTGTCATATAAAATTAGCTATCCAAGGTTTTTTGAAATTATATTTTTTCGCTTTTTCAGGATCCTTAGACATAGCGTACCAAACATTTGATCAGAGGCCTCGTGTAGAACTTTGAAAAATAATGATTAATTATTATAATTAAGGTCTTATAAATAAATCAGATGGACCTCGAAATTGAATAGCGTTTGCCTGAAAAATTACCCGCCATTAAAAGACGAAACTTGACTGATAAATACTCCAGTCTTCTAGTAACTTGTAAGTGGAAACCGATTGAGTGTACTCAGCAGAATATAGAGCAGCAGAAAAAAACATTTTTCAGTTTTGAAAATCAACACACGTTGGCAAAGTTTTTATTCTTCGGAGGCCACTACGCCGCTGAAGGTCATCGAAACTTGGTGAGAAAAAAGGCCTTAAATGAAAGTGCAGTACGCATTGCCTCTGCAACCAAGAAGGCTCTTCAGAAAGTAGAGCTTGGAACCTCATCGGCTTAGAGGATTATAACCCATATAGTAAAAATGCGAAAACTGAGTAAAAATAGATCCCTAGTAAATTGACTACAGGTCGACTGGAAATGCGCGTGTGTACGTACGATTATTTGCAGAACTTCGAATCGCCTGAAGTATATGGTCGTCATAGACGAGGCATGTTTCAGTCTCTATTGCCAGCCGAGGAGAGGGAATGGCGTCGCTTTAAAAAAAAATTCGAGTTCGATGCGAGTGTTGAGTAGGTTCATATATAAGGTGATCGGAGTACCTGCAATGGTCACCTGTTACTATGAGATACTCGCTGAAAATGAAACGATGATCGCAGCCCGCTGTATCGAGTTCCTCTTGAGGAACTCTGACAATCTATGAGTCTCAAGAGACTCATAGGTTGTCGTCGGTACGGCAATCGAAAGGACGACTCCACAAGATAGAGCTCCATATTCCATCTAGAACTAAACAGAAATATCTAAATACCAGTTTGCGGGATATCAAAATTATATCAGTTCAACCTTATTTTTAATACAAATTATACCATAACTTACCAAATTTAACTTGATGTTCCATATGATATGTGTATTTCACACATTGTATTGTAGCACAATCGTGGTTAATACTGATCTGAAGCTTAGAAGGCGTTAGTTGATTTTTATTTATTTTTCAAAAACCAACAATTAGATTTGTTACGTTTTCACTACGTTAAAACTGTCAGCATCACTCTTGACAACAATATTACGTATAGGAGAAAAAAATTGGTGTTGTCTTCCTACGCAGCTTTCTTTAGCGAGATGAAGAGACAGAGAGAGATGAGAGACAGAGTATTATGACAATCTTTGCCAGGCATATTGAAAGCAAATTGTAGCGACGTATAAAGCTACACCGTTTAGCCCTTTTGAACTGCAGAATTGTTGATCTTCCTCGTGTCCAAGACTGGGAAACAACGTAGATGATGGCATCGGCAGGACTATCTATTAACATGCCTGAAAGGCCACGCATCTTTTCCCGCTCTTACCTTGAGACAGACGATGGAACGTAATGACCGCTGTTTCATCAATTATATATGACACATCGAAGAGTCAGCAGTAGTCGCCCTGGCACCGCCTCAGCCAGTCAAGTTGAACCAATCAGATGTCAAAATTCAGAAACAAATGCGTAGAGAAATGCACATCAGTCTTTCTCTCCTAAATCTTTCCCTCGTATCGTCCTGCTTTCAACCCTATTTCTCGCGTTTTTTTTTTGCTTCCGGAGCACTTGCCCTTGGGGATGCTAACCCTCACAATTCGGCGGACGCGAATCGTACAAAATACGAAACAGCGGTCGCGCTCTTATGAGTCACATCGAAGATGGAAATCCTATGCAGAACTTATCGCTGCAAAGCTTCTCTTAGTAGAAAGCGACCAAAAAAGAATTTTTGCTTTTCGACCAAGAACTTGCTAGAGTGGACTTGGGCGAAGGTTGACGCAGTCCTAAGATGCATTCAATTGTCTGGTGAAGCGCAACAGGTAATTGAGCAATAGTTGACTAATGAAGAAATAAAAACACCACCTTTGAATGGACGATGAAGAAGAAAAAAGATGGCTAAAAAAGCCCTGTGAGCGAACATCGGATTTTGCTTTCATCGCAAAGTCGGCCATTTCAAGAGCGGTCATGTGGTAAATGTAACTTCATTCAATACTGCGCTGTCCAAAGTCATTGTTGGACCTTATCGACATGATTCAAGCTAGTTCGGCGGCGAAATTATAGAGATCAACTATTTGATCTAGGATATTCACTAGGCGAAACAACATCGTCCCGTTAGCTGGTGTGCTCTGAGTGCGCCATGCCTTAGGCTTATTTTGTGTTGGCTTGTAGAATGATCAACTAAAATGTAGTACGTTACCGTACCTTGCCGTCAAATGGACGATCATCTAATGCAGTCTAGCATAGTCTCACTTTAATTGCCATGGGGTTCTTCAGCTGAGATTTTAATCCTAGTGAAACTGTGCATATTCTCACAAACTGATGAAGCACCCTATGCCAGGCTCTTGACTTGAAGCTTTGTTATTAATTACTTTATTTTTTTTGCATGTATCTCACCTAGGGAGGGTATATTTTTTCTGTGAACTTTTCCCTTCTTTTTTTTTATTATATATATATATATATATATATATATATATATATATATACATATTAATTATGTAGCCGCATCCACTGCCTATTCTTTGACTTTCTGGGAGTGAAAAATTCAAAAAAGCCCATTTTCAAAAATGTAGGCAGATTGCTTTGAAATTAGACAAACTAAAGCTTTGAATCGTATTCTATTTTTGAGCTTCTCGGTGGTTCAGCTCAGTGTACGTATCTCTCTGTACGATAGTGATTCCTACTAATTACAGCTTTGGATAAATCCATTAGTGGCGAAACGTAGTGCATGATAGATTCAACAAACATTCAGTTCAAACAGCGGTGCCAGTGTCTTAAGAGGCTGTGTAATTCTGGCCGTTTATGCCATAGCTGCGACATGACCAGCTGGGAACTGCAACCGCTTATACTGATAATGGCGATGGCAGATCTGTTATTTTCACAGCTAATCGCCGTGAAAGCCATTACGCCAATTCTTGATGGATTCGATGTCAAAGAGTGCCAAACACAAAAACAAACAACGAAGTAAACACTTCGTTATTGTCAAGGGTGGCAACTAGTTGAACTTGTATGATGCACTTGAACCAAATATGGCACCCCTACATAAGCAGTTGAGCACTTGCTTTTCTCTGATGATGTGCAGCTGGAAAATTCTCTCTTTGCTTTATAAGATAATTTCTATGTCATGAAAGCTTGCCTGAGCTTCGAACGCAAACAATTTGCCTATCGAATAAGACAAAAAGAATTTCGATGGGCTTCTGCTTTATGCGACATTTGCCCCAATGTAAAAAAAAGCTACAGCTCTGCTTTAAGAAAATAGAGTGCATATATACAAGTTGATTACTAGAAAAAAAAATTGACAAAAGTACCATTGCCTACGCATTTTGCTTATTTTGCTTTAATAACATACTGACTGCAATGGGAAACAAAACTGGCCTAGTTCGAATTTTGGATCAAGGTTGCGAATTGTTTGTAAGTACTTGGCTGTCATCATTGAAGTCCATATAGAAGCCGGGATATCTGTGGTACATGCCGTAAACTCAAATCGCTCGTTTTAGGTAGCGTGAATTGTTCCGAGAGTACACATTTTAATAACACAAACAATTTATTTATATACAAAAGTACGCTATTCACGTGGACATTTTAATCAGACGAAGATCGAGAGACATGTTACTAGGATTTGCGATTTCTTCTTGGACGTGATTTGAATAAAGCTATAATTAATTAAATCACTCACTTAACAACCACGAGGACACTGGACCATACGCTCTCCTGATGCGTTAATCTGGCTTCGTGCGGTACGATACGATACGATCCTGTGCGAAGTAAACTTCGGGCTGTTTTCGTTTACTTCAACGCAAAAAAATTCTCTACGAACAACAGAATCGCACATAGCCACCAGTACCTAGGCAATTAAAAAAGTCTTGAATATTTACGTTGCACGCGTACCGCTGCATAATAATTATTTTTATTATTACTGATTACATACGATTATTACATGGTAGCTCTATGTGAGCACCACGTTTATTGTTTGGTTTTAATAAAAACATACGTAATCGTAACAAATTACTGAAATGCGTAAAAATATCTTTGAGATGAGAGTGTCTCGTGTATGTGTTGTCCAGAGTCGTATACAGATAACCAGTTTTTCAAATGAATCAACTCCACTCATCCCTTATCTGGTCTCTCATCACTCATCCCTGGTCTATTGCAGCTTCAGAGGGGAAAATATCCAGAAAACTAGGAAAGGGCAGCGGAGAACGCGAGATTTCAATCGTACAGAAAGTACCCAAAAATGTTCTCGTCCACTTATTAACTACGAGACAACTTCACGAGTGGGCATAATATGAGGATCGTAATCACTGGTCTAGTCGTCTTCCTGTTTCTTACCTTATGCAAGAGATGCCCTGTCCCACTAAAAAAAATGACGAGATCGACCAAAGGGCATGAAATCTGATTTCCGTCTTTTCTGCATTTTGCCGAAGTGGATATCGCAAATACTTATTTTTTTGTTGCTGTTATGATTTACTTTTTAGATGGCAGTTATGCTTTCCCACCGCAGCTTCGATTAATATTTTCCTATTCTCCTAACCGCCAGTTACATAGAATAATACTATTTGTTTAAAAGACTGATGCCACTTGTAGCGTGTCCAGATGTGATTTGGCGCCTCGTTCTTAATTCTCTTACTGAGATGGGTGTTCACCTAATTCGTCTATTTAGCTGTCATTATACTGATTAATGATAAACTTGGTACCGAAAAGAAGGTACACAGATATGATAAAGCGAGTTTTGATTCGAGCTCAACTTAAAGTACGTAGGCTTTAATCGTCCTCCAAAATTGTTTGTAACCTTCTAGAATTTTTTATTATTCCACGTCATACAGACAAAATTTCATACTCAAAATGAACATACCTTTAGTTTGAGTAATTCAGCCGAGGCCAAGTAGCCCATACATACCAGAAGATTTCGATACTAGTCGTTCAGGGCACTGCGGTACGGGGTTCAGCTAGAGGCGCATGCCGTTTACCTTTCCAACTTCCTTCGTTTCTTTCTTTAATGATATAAGTCGTAGTGCAGTTATTGAGCCATCAAAATGAATCCTAAACGGTTTTTTTGGAATTCGTTGTTGTCAGCCATTTGTATTTAGCCAGAGCTTCCCTTTCGCTTTTTAACTTCCTTGGTCTAGTTCGTACTGCTTCCTAGCCGTCCATCCATTACCGAAGAGAGAGCCGATTGTTGGTGATAGCACTAGCTGACGCGTCGACTACCAGATCCGTGTTTGGCAAAAAAGGTCTCCAAGGCAACGTAGCCGTTAGCTACAAGCAGTTGAGCCAGCTTAGAAGTGCACATCACTTCAGTAAACCCAGACATACGACGATGGCTCATCAGTTCATTTACTTGCAAGAATTGTAGTGTTGCCTAAATAGTCGGCGACCCATGGCTTTATAACGATTAGTACTCGCCCCAGGCCTTGCTGGGTCCCGCTTTTTTCACATGTGGACCTGGCTGTACTCAACCCTTGGAGACTGCACGTGCCGCCAGTTAGACGTCTAGGTTTAAATGTCACCACCCTCCGTTTTATTCGCATGCCATATATCCCTCTGTTTCCCTCTGTTGACCACTTCGATCAACCGAAAATAATTATAAGAGAAAGTTCGGTTGACAGCTGCGCTCGGGGAGGATATAGCCAAACCGACGGATTCAGCTGACGAAATCCAAACTGAAAGTGGACAACGAAGGCGTGCTGTAGGCGGATGGCCGTCTGTACAGTAGTAAGGCCAGCAGGACGTTTCTCTGGCGAAGGAACGAAATCGCAGGTCGGAAACGGTGGGCGGTGATGCATTTATAATTGTCCAGCCAAAGATCCAGCTACAGATCCGACTGGATACATGGGCGCTCGAATGTGTGTGTGTGAATACTTTAAATTGATCCGATGACTATAGCTTTCTATAGGCGATTATAGACATAATGCCCGAGTACTATGGGCCGGTGGGCAATAAATACAGTATTCGATATATTGGACTTATATATACGTGATTTTGCAGCAATGTGTCGTCGTTCAATATAAAAGCAAAATGCTGATAAACACATATCATACGAGATTGTGTGATGAAAAGCCTCTATTGGAAAATAGATTTTTTTTTAATGACACTATACTGGTGCGTGCTTAGGAAGTAGATTTAGATGTAAGAGACTAAACGCATTTAGTTATTTTGGCATAATGTCTATGACAGGGTATCTTATAATAACTGTCGTTAATAAGTTGCGATGGTAAATGAGATGAAACTATGCTAACCTAAGTATCTTGGAATTGTGGATTATTAGAGATATAGATGTCCTTGTACATATCTTCTCAATTTAGCGAACCTCTTCTTATTGGCTTTGCGTTTCTCTGCTCGTTTAAGCTTCGAGACCGCTGTAGTACTTCAGCTTCTTGGCATATTCACTTTAACAAACTTAGTCCTTTATTTTAGATTTATACTGGAATCAAGTACATATAATTTGTTAACTCTTTTATAGAGACTGTTTAGGCCCGTTACGTAGTGATTATCCGTACGTCGGTAAGGAAGGGTACCTATTTTACCTGACCCTCAAGAAAGCTTAAGATTTCTCTCGTAATAATATTGTTTTGAACGTTGGATAGTTCGATACTATATTTAGGGGTAGGCTTTTCTGATTCCGCCAGTATATGTACGCACATCATCTCTCACATGTGTATATTCTGAAGTGCCATAAAAACAGTACAAGCATACGAAGACAGAAGATTTCTATGGAGTTAAAAAATTTCCTAAAGTTAGGCAAATTTCGTTGAGCCGCATGACGTTTTAGCTTTCCACGCGTCTTTCATCTTCTTCGAAAAATTCTATTCTCCGCACGTTCGCCTATCTATGGCCTGTCGCATGGATGCGCTACGATCATCGATTGCTCCGTGTCCGTGCTTCAATCCTGTCCCGTCAGGGCCCATAGCAGCAGAACAGAAAGGACGTTAAAGATAGGGTGAGCTGTTATTTTTCCTTTCTAGTTATATTGCACAGTGTACTGTTGTCAAAGTGACAGTACATAAGAAACAGGCATTGAGACGACATATGCCGTTTGCAGACAGATGTATCGAAGCACAGACACAACGAAACAGCAGAGGAGACTGGCAGATAGAGCAAACAATGTCGGGACTGCGGAAGCTGAAAAATCACTCGCATGGTTGACTCGAAGATAACATTGGCAAGCGGTTGCAGCTTCTCATACAAAGCGTTCGTTTTGCGTGTATGAAACGGTAATATTTTTTTGCACGATGCGTCCCCTCTGTTTACATATTTCTCTTAATTAAAAAAGCTCGCAGGACACAGAATAGTCTGATATACACCAAAACGACACTATGAATGCGATCTCTGCGTACGAGGATTCACCTTTACATTTCGTATTTCTGGGGTCAGGATACGTATCTATTATATTGCATTGTATCTGTAGAGCACCTGTCGACGCAAACACCTGGTTTGGCCACGTTTTCTTTACCCGCTTAGCTCTTCGCGTTATTATTATTATTATTAGTGTCTTCTCGATGGGCGAACTATTCCCATGAGAGCTATATATATATATATATATATATATATATATATATATATATATGTAGCTTTGGTGGTCGACTGCGATAATTGAGAAACGTTTTAGTAATAAGTGCGCGTTGGACCAACGCCAATTACGACGGCTCGTCACATTCAGGCTTCAGCTATAAATGCAGGAATTTCTAGGTCTGATTATCAATACTGCGTTAGCTGATGCGTTAGCCTCTTTTTGCGGATAATAATTATTATTCTACTATTATTATAATAACTTTGGTGTGAATCAAACAGCAGACAACTATTTAGCGTGTATTACCCTTTAGTCTGGCCGTAGTGTTAGAGCCAATTTTTGCAATCGATCTGACCAAAAATGAACACATGTAATAAATTAAATATAGCCAATAGTTAACTACTGTTTCCACCGTACTCAATCGAATGCCCGTAATCGACTCGAAGGCACTTCGTACGAAAGAAGCTCGGTAAAAGCTAAAATCAAAATAAAGTGTGCATTTACGTCACGCTATACGTCAGTCTATGTAAGAGGGGCTGCTATGACAGGTTATGAAACGGCCCATTTCCCAGAGATGTCTGTCACGTTGATTTTCGCACCATCTGCAACAAACAGGATCCTCTGTTCTGACACAGTACCTCCAAATGCATTGAAGACACTAGCGAGAAAAATAAATCGGCGTTACCCTATCGCGTGACGTCGCTTCCCCTTCTTGTTTGTTTAATTGAAGCTCTTGCCCGCTGCCGTGCTGACGTCATCAGCTTTGTAGTTCGATGAGGCCTGTTAATGCCATGTTAACTTCATTGGATTGTATGGATTCTATAGGACACCCGTCGGGTGTATGGTCACCACTCTGACTGATGCAACTATTAAAGCAATATTAATAATCGATACCATAGAGCTTTACTATAATATCACTGATTGATATGCAACTTTAGGATTGGCTCATATTTTCTCCATAAATAGACGAGTAAAAGTACCCCGCGCATATACTTTCTCTACTGTGCCAATAGTGGTACTAGCTCCTATACCTAGCTAGCCAATATATAATCCTATAACAATAGTCAAAGTAGAAAATTCTTGCCTCCCATTGTGTACTTTTTGTTGTTATCATCAATTTTGTATTTGTGTAACGCCTCCGTGAATAGGTTTAGAGGCTGCTAGATCACTAATTGCCTAGTTCTGGCATGGTTATTTTTTTACACAGACCGTCAATTAGATAAATAAAATCAAATGAAATAACCAAAGTAAATAAATGAGAAAAAAAAAATAATAATATACCACTAAAATGATATCAGCAATTTACCGTAGTTCTAATTTAAGCCTTAGGGCAACGAGAGCTGTTCCCATTCATACAGAGAGTGGAAATTCGTAACAAACAAAAGGAAACTTACAAGCGACATCATTATCTGTTAGACATCATCATAAAAGCCCGGGTATTATGGATCAGTCGAGTACCAATACAAGATGCAATAACTTAGGCGAACCGTATTTTACCGCCCTAACCGCTTAGGGTACACAGAAGTACGGAGCAACCTGATCCCAACCACTGTGCGTACATCTAACTGAGCCATATTTTGTTCACAGTTTACTGAAATTAGGCCAACTAAATGAAGCTAATGCAATTTAGTCAAAAATAGTTGACCATCTAGCCCGAGCGGTTTCATCTTAAGCCCTACGACTATGCTGGATAGGTGAAAAACGGTCCATTCAGGTTTCTGGAACTTGTGGTTCCCGTAGTAACTATGGGCCCTGGTCGAATAATCATATTACCAAGGCTTATCAGAATCAGCTCCTCAATGGTAGTGTGTGATAACATGAGCGGATTTATAACGTTTAGGTTAGAGAAAGCGAGCGGCGCCTTAATCGAAAGCCTTTAGGGTACACGTAGCACTATTAACTATCGTGCCTTCTTATGTCTCTCGTTGCATTTCCATTGAATTACCGATGTTTAAATGGGACCCCACTGTCTGTTACGTATAAGTATTGTCTAGTTGAATATATTGTGTTGACGTAGTATGTTTTTGGAAACTTTAAATCGATGTCAAGCTTTCATTTCCCGACAACAGTCCCCCTGTTATTTGTAAATATCGGAAAGTTGTCTCTGAACAAATATCGGCAAATAATGACTAATATATACACGATCTTACCTTTTATTACAACGTAAAATCATGTGGAGATTGATTTTCTATCGGCGAGAGTCTATGACCTCAAATTACGGTTTTAGTGTCCGACATCCCGCATTTTCGAAAATGGCTTAATAAATCGGTATAAGTTTCTACGTACGTACGCGTTACGGTCACGACACACTGACGCTTCCGTGTGTAACCACATGTGTTATATTGCAAACGGATATACTAGTAATATCTAATGAAGGAAATCTCATTTATGTCAATAATATCTCCTATTGTAGTGACATTTGCGCAACGCAGAGTAATGCGAAAACGGAATTAAACGTTTTTCTAGTTCAAAGCTTTTTCGCTAGAAAGTAAAAGACTGCCGATATGGGCTTCGCCGTCCAACACCTATATAATACAATCCTAGAATATATTTTAGCTTTTTTAGCAGACAATAAGCCAACCAATGCTAGCAGCGTAACAATTGAAATGCCAAAGGGTTCAGTATGCTGAGAGAACGATACACCATACCGATGATACGTTTTTGCTTGACGAAGGTTCGGCAAAAAAGAAAAATTTTCTACAACATCACTGTACCGTTTGGGATGTGATTTTTTGCAGTTCTTAACAATTGACGGCACGTTAAGCATTCATAATATGGCCATATTAGGTAAATATTTTGTAGCATCTGGGCTGCCAGGTACAAAGCAGAAGTCATTAAAACCCTACGTTGTCTATACTTTTGCTACCTAGATAAATGGTATGACTAATAGTTTTTTGAATTTCTCAAGCATTTCCATATCTCCAATTCCATCGTGATCACCATCATTAAGAACAAAAGAAAACAAGGAAGGCAAGATAGCTGTAGATCATTTTCCTTTATTAGGCATAGAGAGAAAAGCTTAATTAGCTTATCTTCATTCGGTTGATTGTAGCTCGTTTTCTTGCCAGAAAACAGACGTCTGCGCTGTCTTCGGTCTTACCTTCCGTCAAAGCGCTGTCCTCCTGTTGCGTTGTCATCGTTGTAAGCTACTAAACAAAGTCAAACCGCTTCAGTCGACAGGAAAGAGTCTATGGGATGACAGGTCAATGTTGTCTTACAAACTAGGGTATGTCCATCGTTCTGTCAGCCGAATATATGCGGATGTGCGGATTGTGACGGCGTTCATTCAATAATGTTTGATTGGTTCGCGTGGGTGTTCTACCCGTGGGTACTTATTGGTATGCCCTATGTGGTTTACTATACTTGGTCATATGGCTTTGTTACTGGTTGTTTTATCGTAAGTACTACTTTATTCAACTTGCGTGCACGCAGAGATCTAAGGTGAAACCTAAAGCTTATTACAACTTATTAATAGCTTCTGTTTCAGTAAATGATCGATGTAATAGTAGATTATTAGATACAGAGCGTTTATAAGCTATTGTGTAGAAAGCGAACTGACACTGTAATTTGCCGCCTGTCTAGGATGAGCCCAATTCAGTCGTAGCATATAATATGTTATCATTGTGATAAAAAAAATAATTAATGTGTTAATGTAATAGCATTGACTTTTAATTTTCTATTAATTTTCGGTCGCCCGCGTCTCCTAGTTTTTTTTTTTTACTTGTTTTATTGTATCTGTATTGTATTCGCACGGGAAAACGTACGCTAAGCTCAGGGTAAATTTACTACATACATGTACGACGTGCTTTCAACATTGTTCATTAACAGATATCTTTTTTTGTAAGAATTCAGTGTTTTTTTTTTATGGTTTTCTTAGAACATCTCGCATATCGTAACAACCCTTCATGATAATTATTATAGTAACTGATTATATGTTGCCTTTTTATAGCAACTGCGAAAACCATGTTATATTTTACAATTGATATAATGACACGCGTCTGCGTAAATAGCTCTAATAACGCGTTTTAATTTTAGCTTAATATGTAATGTTATTGTTGGAGTAGAGCTCCTATTCATTTTTATAACATGCACTGTATTTGAATTGGCAGTTGGGCTTCACTGTACCGTACCTTTCGATCTATCCAACGATTTTGATGATTTTGCTGTCACTCCTTTACAAAGGCACAACCTTTTTTTGGGACGACAGTCGAGGCAGGCTGAAGGCGTGGCTTCATCGAGTGGTCAGCGAAATGTGGTGGAGCATCGCTCGAATCTATCACGGTATGAGAAAGACGCATAGAATCGTTCTCGGCTGCCACCGCCTTCGTCACAAGATAGTTCATTGCCCCAGTATATTGAAGCATTAAACTCATAGGACAATGGCCTTATTACTAGGTACATGATTAAATAATGATAAAAATACATGGTAATAATAATGATAAATGCATAAGCTAGGTACGAAGATCGACAACCCTGTACGACTTTGTTGGTGACATACACGATTTTTTCAGGGTTAGCCCCTGACCTTTGAAGAATCCAGTAAGATTTTTAAGCATTGTTAAGAACAGCAGCTTTGCACCACTCGTCAACTTGAATAACTAATACCGTGATTCAAATTCATTAAAAAAAAAATGGGAAACAGGATTATATTTTGGACACAAGGAAATGTCTGTAGTTCTAACCAGTGCTCGTATGTTACAATTGAAAAACGTAGCGCAGGTTTGCGCATTCTTCCAGCAACTTTTTCGCAATTCTCGTGAAATCGTTCGCGTAAAAAACGTTCTAGAGTCTGGACGTCAAAGCAAGCACGAAGTTGTAGACGAAACATCAGACCTTCCTAGAAGGAAAAAGCTTCTTTTTTATTATATTTTTTTTCTCAAATCTCGCTCTCGAGTTCATTGTTCTGATGTTAATATTATTGTAGTACGGCCTGTATGCCATGTTTGATTACTACAGAAAAGCTGTGCGTTGCAAGGATCTCTCGGGGAGGGAAACTGGACTGGTGCCTAACTAGCGTAAAATGTATGACGATTCTAGGCCATTTTGATTGCAAAACAAAGAATGTGGGAATGCGGTATAGTTTTCCATACGAATATTTTGCGAAGCTCAAGCTTTTTGCCCGTGGCAATTCTATGTGTTAGAAAATAAAAACGCTGTGACCCTACATTTACGATACTGTTGATGCACAATCTCGAAGGGTACGAGGTTTACGGATTAGATCGAATACCTGCGAAAGGTGCCCTAATCGTCTATTATCACGGCATGGTACCGATTGACGCTATATACATCAGTGCTGTGTTCCACAAGTTCCTAAACCAGCAAATCGTGGCCGTCATCGACAAGACACTTTATCGCACCCCTGGAGTCCGAATTATGGCTGAGGTAAAAACTGAGGTAGAACTAACAAATCTGTACGCTATTAATTAGTGACGTCCAGTCTTAAATATATATATATATATATATAATATTTAACCAGCAACACTTATTTATTTCAATACTTTGATTCCTTATTACTTCCTTATGACCGGTAAATATTTTGCGCACTTCTGTATGATACTTCTGCAGGTAATGGGAGCGACGTGTGGTAATCGCGCTCATTGCACCGAACTATTACGGCTCGGCCGATATCTATCTGTCAGCCCGGGCGGAGCGTACGAAGCTATGTTCAGCAGGGAATATTCGTCAGTAATATCTTTAGGCTGACGACACAGTATAATTACGTAGAAATCTAGCGGAAATCTGAGTAACTTATCATTGTGGCTCGATTGATAAGGATTCTGGGTTTGATCTGGGAAAGTGCGCACATAAGCTCCTATGTACTTTTCAAGCCTGCGTTGGAATGATATATAAAACCTCGTACGAAAAAATAGTTAGCTATTTTTGTCTGAACATATGTATTTTAAGGTGTCATTTGAGGCGATATGATGCAAAGAGAGCATGGAGCAAGAACGGGCATTGCATTCTACCAAGTTAGCCCCCATCAATTTTGCTTAGCTCGACCCGTTTCTTAAGAAGAGTTTGATTTCATAAACATGAGCTATATTTTCATTGAAGGGACAAAAACTTTTCTTCATTTTATGCTACTGTTATCATAAATTCGTTCGCGTAAACCAATAACAAGTTATCCCTTAACAAGTTATGAAATAATGATAGTTTCGTTAATCTGCATGTACCCTTGTTCGATATTAACTGAACTAATAGTAGTTGTATAAATAGATCAATATATATTTTATTGTATGTTCGGAACAGACTTGAATGGCGACGACGACGGGGTTTCGCCCAAATGACCAAGGACTCCGGTAAACCAGTTGTACCAATGTTCACACAGAATATTCGCCAATTTACTGACATGGTCTCGTTTTGCGCTGATGGTATGTACCTATTCGTATGATACTGGGCGATCACATGCGTATTTGGCAGCATTACATTACCCGCGACCCAACTTTAATCGTAATGGGTTATAGGCTATGGAACACGTATCTTTTGTTTAATACAGTTCGTTCCCGTAGGTATTGACAACTGTTATACACTAATAGATGTTTTAGAATTTTAAAAAAAATACCCTTGTCAGAGTAAGAACGATAGTTGCTAGTGTTAAGACCTTTTAGAAAATTTTGTTGGGGCCGGTAACGAGCTAAGCTTACGCCTTATTAAGATAATTATTGATATATGCATATATTTACGTGTAGGGTCGATGATCAAGGCCAGTCCGGGCCAATGGTAAATTGAATTGAAAAACCGGCAAGGATGGAGTTACTGCTCATACGTTCACAGCTTGTAAATTTTGTATAATTATCACATTATATAATCTAGTCAGTAAAATTATGGTAAGTATTATGGCTACTTGAAAGGCACTAATTGCTCTCGTCAAGAAGCAAAAAGTAACCACTACAAAAGCTTGTAAAATATCCAGATGCGGAGTTAGCGAACACCAAAATTTAATCAAAATCCGGATAACAGGGATGCTCGCTGTTAGAGGTTGCCAATGGGTTGAAAATAGTTAGTTTTCTGAAAAGTCAGAAATTACTGATTCAAATCTGGCAACGACGTAAGTTACTCAACGAATTTATGTAACGCGAAAAGTTGCTTCGAAAGAAAGTTCGAGGATAGGTTGCCCCCAACTGATTAGCTAGTAACATGTCCGTCTTAGCGTGAAGCCCCCAGAATAACTTGGTTGATCTCATCTTACTGACCGAGTAGTCAAAATGGACTACGAGTTTTGCTGTTATATATTCTAAGCAGTATGGGTGACACTTTTGTTAAGCTGAAGCAGGACCATCAAGATATGCTTCGAAAATACATATAGAGTTCGTTCCTCTGCGTAATCAGTCTCCAAATAGTCTTATGAATGCCAGACACTTCTATTTCAACAAACCGACCTCAAGGTAATGAAGTATTGAATGAAGTAGTGAAAAACTTTTTTTACTTTGTACAAAATTATTTTGAATACAATGACTTTAAATTGGCTTTACGAGGATCAAGAGTGGAATTACCTTGCAGGACGAAAACCGATTTGAGCGGACAAAGTTATGCTTGCAAGTTGTGCAAGAGGCTTGAATATCCAGCCTCTTACCAACTTATAGCGCCTGTTTCAGCTTCGAACATCCATGTATGTTAAGCATTATCCGAAAGCCATTTTAATTAATCCTTTGTAATAGTGGCTTTTTTATGGTCTGGTCGTTCTGCTGTACGTGTAACATTTTCTTATCGGGTAATTATTACCACTCAATATGAAACTACTTGTAAGCGTTTGGCATGCCAAGCACGTTTTCCAAATGCTAGCAGAGCAAGTTCGAGTACAAAAGGATCATTACCTATTTTGTTTTTACACGTAATACCCGGCCGGACACAAAGTTTAGGGTACTGTCTACTTGAATACCCTCGTTCCCCTCGGTTAAAAGATGTACGGACGCTTGGGCCTTAAAGTAAGCCTATATAGTGTAAATCCGTGCGTACGCAGTTTTATCCCTAACAGCTTCGAATGGCGACTGTATCGTCAGTTAGGAAAGAAACTTAAACGCAACTCCTAGGAGTTATGTGTTATAATTTCTCACAGGTAGTGAGAAGCTCCGGTTTGGTAATCCACCGAAAGGCACCGCATAGTCCAATCGAAGCGAACCGGATCAAACAATGTTTTCGAAAAACGGGCGATGAAAACGTTGAGCTCCGCCAAAATGTACCACTGTTTTATTAAAACGTTGAGGGAGACAGCTCGTCAAGGCATCATACAAAAAGAAGAGCTCAGAGCGCCACTGACTTCAACCCGGGTACCGGGTTGAAGTCAGTGGCGCGAAACCGGCTGGAGAATGTTATATCGCGTGAGAAATAAGATTCCGTTAGCTCCACATGACATACACGATGCAGCTTATTTTTGTTTCCGTGCACCTTGTAATCTCAAACATACTTATCATAAATATGTTACGCAATATTATGTATGTTGCAGGTCTAATACGGGAATTCTACGACAAAGTTCGATTCCCATTATGCATTGCCTTTGGTGGCTATCCCGTGAAGCTCAGGTAAATTCGCGGATAGCTTCGGTTTAAAGTAGCTAACAGATATTCCACTGTATCAAAACTATAAGTACAAGCCGTTAAACACCGCTTCATATCATTTTTTCTTACAACTCACTATGGCTAAACAGCTGGCAGAACTGCGTCCTAAAATCATGAATGGAGGTAGCATCTTCGCTTAATAACTACACCGAGAGCCTAAAAATGTGAAAGCCTAATAGGGAAGGCTTTTAGCGCATCCACGAATATTATTAAGTGAGTTTGGACGAACTAGTTAAAATACTTTACTAATAATTGTATGCTATTAACGTATCGTAAGTCCAAGTACCTTAGTAATTTGGCGTAATCGTAAGTAATGTATATTTCCCTCAGATGCGGCTGTTTTCTATGTATAATCGAGAACAAAAATATTACGTACTAGCATGCTTTGTTTGTAGGCAACTTGCAAGCTCATTGGGAAGCAAGGAAATTATAGATAACGATATATTTAAAGAGATCATGGGATTTTATTAAATGGACCTTTTCACGATCGTCATAGTAAGTGCAGTAGCTTGCCGTTTCCTAGAAGCGCATTTTTCCCCGACGGAAAAACTTGCTATTTGTGGTCTATAGTGAATGGTACAGTATCGAGAAAAAAAGATTTCACTTAGGCCTTTTAAATAGCTTTGCTATTATGCAATATGCTGACAGGGTTCGTTCGATTTGCAGGACGTACTTCGGTGAACCATTATACTGTGGCAAAAATGAAACAGTTGAGGAGTTTACAGCAAGGGTAACTATCGGATATGGTACGCCGGCAACAGCTGTCGTTGATAGCAAGATAAAGAAATGAAATTCCTGCTTATTACCAACAATTTGTTCCATGCTACGTGAAATTAAATAGAAACATTGTTGGCTTTCTTTCAGAAACAAGCATGGTTTCTTTTTGGTTTTTTCAAGCAGTTAAAGTGCAACTTCTTCAACAGTGCTATAATGTTGTATTACAGATACATAAATATTAAGCCATCGCAAGTTTGCCATAAATGTTCGAATTCTTTTTTCAGACTCAAACAACTACGCCACCTACCTGTGCCGTGTTTTTATTTCCAGGTGAAGTCAGCTATTGAAGAGCTCCGCGACAGGCACCAACACCAGCCTGGAAGCGTCCTCTTGGCCTTACTAGATCGGTTCCGAAGATCCAAACCCAAATATTAATTAATAAGAGTTACACAACAGAGTTCATTGCATTAAGCTTTTTTATTTACACCATGTTAGTGTTTTACATTTTCTGGCTCTCCAAGCTCTTCGGATACCACTACGGAGACCGAAAAACGCGCTTGCCCAGCCTTGTAGTTAAGTTATTTTTGAGTGTGTGTTTACTCACCATTGTTAATATTGTTTTCATTATAACTTCACACTGTGAAGACGCTTCGTTTGCCAGATTGATCTGAATATTAGAATTTGGATGTCCAGAAGAATATACCTAAGGAGCGCTATTCAACGGCCTTAGATTTCGCATAGCTTAAATGGTAAAAAACAGCGATCTCAACTATATAATAGATATTTAGATCTAATTTGGTTTGCATCTCCATTTCAAATGTGTTATCATTAGCATTTTTATTACACAGATTGATCTTTTAAATTACTTATTGCCTTGCCAAAGGATAAATAAGAATTTTTTTACCCCTGCGTACAACATCAGATTCAAATTCGCCGTCCATGAGGAAAAATGATCCTTTAAAAACTGTTTTCTGAGAATAGAGACCTCATAAAATGTATGTAAAGTTCGCCATAATTCCAAATTGGTATACAGGAATTCTGCTTGGTCAGCCTCTAAACAGGTACGTCGTGAACCAGCTCTGTTAACCAGAGAGCCCCTGAAAGTCAACAAATTGAAATTTTTGGGAACTGCAGCGCGTAATCAATCAGTTGAGATATAGCCTTAGTAGTATTTATACAACATGATAAAGTGGCAAGGAAATTAACCTACAGGATGTGTTCAAATTGTACGGTAAAGCCAAAAATAAGCAATAACACTAAACGAAAGAGTTTCACGGGATCTATTAAGCGAATATCATACTACTCAAATACAAAGTTTCTGTCAAGGTTATCTCTGTGTTTTTTTTAACACTAAAAAGGCTTATAGAGAAAATGATGCCAGCGATAACGTGGAAGGGAACAGCGACCACGTTTCTGATCGAGGAGCGAGCCATGCACTACAGATTTAAATACCTTGAATTATCAAAAGGTAGGATACAGGTGTCTTTATTAGTCGATCGATGGTAACGTCAAGGCGCCTGCTTTAACTGCCCTATACGGGACGATGTAACACATTGTGGTAGTTTACTTGAGGGACAATGATCTGTTAATATATACAAGAATAACATATTTAAAACATGCATCCGTCCCGGTGCAACTGGAAACAGCTGGGTCGAAATTCAGGCCGAGAAAAGCTGGCTCAGGTTCAAGTGGCAATGCAAAGCCGTAAGGTAAAGGCTTTACCATACCGACGCTTTTCGAGTGAGAAATAACTATTTGAGAGAACAACAACGTAAATGTAAAAGGCATATATTTTTATATTTCGTTTAAAAATGCTAGAATATATTTTACCAACAGCGCAAAAATGACTTTGAACGGCTATCAAAGTGATAATACTGGCACAGAGTATAGAATAAAAGACCTGTATAGATATTTCTTGAGTTTCCTACCTATATGTGTCTCAAAGAGACCCTCCGCTGTTTAATTTTCTCCAAACCTCAGCATCAGTCTTAAACAGTGCAAAAAACCATCGATTTAGAAACTTGTACTTACTTGTAAACTTGTGAAAAGGACATCCGTCATGTTCTTTTCGTAGCTGTATATAATACGCTTCTTTACAGGTCACAATATAATATTAATATTACGTTAGATAAAGTAGGATGCGAACGCCGTTTTGTGGTGCCATTTGAGCCGGCCTAGCATGTTCAATTCAAGGAAACTCGACCATATACCACGTGGTGAGTAGGCCAAGCGTTCTTGGCCGCTTGGAAAAGGGTCAACCTATTACAAATGTGTTACATACTAAAATTCGCTGTTTAGTAAAATACTTTTCCTATCTTTTGCTATCTTAGCAGATGCGAAATGAAGACATTCAAAATGCCCAGCGAACCTTGGCCTACGCTGTACAATTCGACGATCTTCCAACACCGTTGTCCAATTGATTTTCCTGAAACGATATGCCTTATTTGTCCCTTTCTTAGTCCTTTTTTGAGGCCTAATTTCTCCCATTGTTTACGGTCGGAACACAAAGAAAAAACCTTCCCTTTATTCTCCTTGTCCCAATGGCCATATGGACCAGAGTAAGACTGTGCTTGTAAGTAACGAAACAAGTCACGCTGATTTAACTATGACGATTAGTGTATATGACCGAATTCGGACAAAGCTTATCCTTTGTTTTCCTAAAGACTACCACTGAAAAGACAAAAATCCAAGCAATGTAAAGTGGAATAAAATATGGCCATATAACTATCCGTAGAGTGCGTACGTTACTATCCAGCTGTTTCCTAGTCTACACACATTTTCTACAAGCCCTGGCAAACATCGTTAGACAAACGCATAATACAGTCAACGTTTGTTTATTTGTACGATTTACAATACTCAAAAACATGAAATCGATTCATGTCAGGGGTCACTCGATGTTCTACCTGAGATAAGCGATCAAAAATCAATTAGCGATGGAAATGTAACTCATCCGATCTGCTCTTGATATAAACATGTTCCATCGTACTTCCAGTTCCATGAGTCTCCATCCGTTCACATCGTTTCTGGCATTTACATACGCCATGAGAATAGGTATCCCTTGAGTCTCTGATGAAGTTTTAGAAGAAAAATTTGAACTCTGCGATTAGGTAATTAATGAATTGTTATAAATCGCTTCTATCTATTCGAGTAGTCCCAATATCCTGGACGGTACGGTAGTCGGATGGGTAAAGTACTGCCAAGAAGGTCAAGCGCGTCCTGGCCTGTATCTTAAGCGAAAATTGTATTGCTAAATATTGTATACGAACGTCTGTTGCTCACACCGCACAATCATCTCGATGGCTGAAGAAAAATATCTGGTCAACAGTTGCTTTCGATGCCTCTGTTAGAAGAGGTTTATGTTCCAGACCTGAACTGATACGTCATATTAAAGCTCTCAAAGTTTTTTCGTATTTATGAATACTGTACCTATGTGTATGATGGCCCTTGTGCCTCCACAATCCAATTAACGAGACAAATTCAAGTACCGACATTTAGGTGTATGTTTATGCGTTTATTTATCATCTCAAGCCATGTGACCATCTCGTACAGTTGAGAGTTCGTAATGGTTCTTTCTCTTTCTTTTAAACTAGCTGAATCCGGGCTTGTTTCTGTCGCTGTCACTGATCTGCTATGTCTGCCTTCGCTTCTGACGCCTTCACGACCGCGCGGATCCTACAGCCCAAACGAGTGACAACAACAGAACCTACATAAGTTCAGTATCCAATACTCAATAATAAGACTCTGCCCCACGTGTAGTCTTCTAGTATAAACTAGAGTGTCAGCGGTCTTATTGTCAATGTACTGTTTCGACTAGGAGCTGATTTCACAGACCCGTTTGTAATTCTACAATTCTTATTAAATCTATTTCATAAGCAGCTCTAGGTCCTGAAAAAACTATATTTAGTCATCTACAGTTGCGGGAAGCCATGTTGAAGGAAATTAAGCTGTTTTAGTTACACTGTTAGAATTATAAGAATAATATTATTGTTATTTCTATGAAAGCAAATATATTTCATTGATAAAAATTGAATGTTATAATAATACCTAAAATTAATCTAGCGTCTCCTAAGCGATTAGTTACAAAGGTAATTATTAAAAAAAAAAAAAAAGAATTTTCTATTCTTACAACGCGATCACTATTTGAGTATTGTTTAAAATACAGACGTTCAGCAGCTTAAAACCGAGTATGAATAATGCAAAGTACACGTGTGTAGGTGCATTAGATGCATCTAAGGACAAAGGTAATTTTAACTGGAACTTCAAGAACCCCGATAAAAATGGCAGTCTCGTTTCATCACTATCAACTCGTTCACCGTTTTTTACGTTCAGTTTGTCTTTGACCTCGACGTTCAGTCCGACATGAAAAAACCGTTCCATATTTGGAGAGCTCAAGTTTTTGGTTGGTGTTTCCTGAATGGGTAAGAATAGGTGCATGGCAGAGAAAACTATCGAACTTAGGTGATATCTCAGAGGGTTGTTTACCCTTCTAAAATGCCTGATTGTACCTAACCAGTGAACAGCATCAGCTGCCGGTGCTTTACTGACAGCCTAGGTCTAACTGAGAACAACGTATGAGCTGACTTCTCAGATGATAAAACCTATTGAATTTGTATTTTGAATAAATGCCGGTCAGCATTGGCTCAACTCCGATGAAAGTCTGCTACCTAGGCTTGATTGGGGGCATTCACGAACCGAAATTTCGCGAGGCTTACTCCTCTGATGTAATATTGATAGTTAACGACAAAAGTGACGTTATGCAAACGACGTTTAGATGTCTCAGCACTGCCGTACACTAGTAAAGTAAGTTTGTCAGAGAAAAGTCACGGCTTCCAGGAAAACGTGTCGTCATGAAGAGACACAACATAACATACGTTGAATATGCCGTAATATCTATTTTTATTGTTTTCTTTCAGTCCTTAAATTGATGGACATTTTTGATAGGTTGCCAAAAATAAAATCTAAGATAAACCATAACAATCACGGCTTCGTACTTTTGTCATCAATACGGTGCTTAGATGAGGAGGAAGTTGCCGTTGTGCTGATGGATACCCAGCTGGTTTGCGATCGTTTTTGTCAACAATGATTTTTTTTCAATGTTCTACCCTTTTTGACGAGGATCTTGATTGAATTGAAGCTATATCTGCAAGGAGATGATCTTGGATGTGGTCGCCTAAGATCAGACCTCATAAACGTAAATGATGCGAAAAATCCCATAACACTAAACAATTCCAAAATGTCGTTATGCTAATTACTGACTGAAGATGGTTCAGCCTGCCAGCCTAGTCATTCGGCTGGGGTACAGCGTAATCTTGGTTCGTAACTTGTTTTTGATTTAACTTGGACTCTATCATGATCACATAGTTATACGCGTAACACCATTTTATCCCGCTTGTATATCGTTGTACCGATATAGACAATAGTAGCCCGTTACAGAAAACTTGCTAGTGCATAATTAATTTAACTTGGTGTATGTAAACATCAGCTTCAATCCTGAGCACTCAGCTGAAAAAAAATGTTTAAAAACAAAGTGTTTCAAATAAATTTAGCCGTTAAAATTCTTTCTCTATTTACGTTGATTTTCCTTATAAATCCAAATATCATGAAATGACATGTTTACAAAAAGTTCCTAATAAATAGAAGCTAGAAATAATCTGGGAAACTTTCTCCTAATGTCATAATTATGTCTGAATACTGTCTAGCTTGGTATTATTAGATTGTTACTAAAGATGTAACTCCTTTTCTCCTCTGCGGTCTCTAAATTGCCTTTCCTTTTTCACGTTATGTTTATAATACCGTGATATTAAGTGTCCGTTATTTTAGGAATCACGCATACATACAAATATGCATGCATATAAACAACCTTTAATATAGTCTGCAATCAGCGGGAATTACCTTCGCCCTTTGATTCCGGTTTTTAACTCAGTGTCAGTAGTTTAGACCTTTTTGTTTGTCCCAATATGTTCTATATTCTGTTATTCTATAAATACAGTCAAAACTGAAAATATTAACAGATAATATGTTGCTTCCTATGTCTAACTAAGGAAAATTCAACAAAAATGAGCGAAATTTCTACTAAAATCTGCGCGCAATACAGTTAGAGATAGATTTAAAAGTTTTGTGCCATATACGGGACGGGCTGTAGAGCCTCCACTTTTCACTCGAAGTAGCAAAGTTAACATGACCTTGTGACTTCCAGCGAAAGTTTAACTTTTTTTTTTTCCTGCTTTTATTAATACTGCAGTATTGTTTCATCAAAAACCCTTTTACCGATTGGTTCTAAATATTGCGTTCAATTTTCTAATTCACATGAAAATTCACTTAGGAACGGAGCAAGCTTTGGGTATTTTTTTACACTCTGGGAAAGGTTTACCCGTTGTCAAGTCATCCATGTTCTGCCCAATAAATGTCTGAACCTGCGCCTCGAGCATACGCACAAACCAACCAGCTCAGCAATAGACTGAAGAGGGACATCTTTAAGACTGTCCACAAGAATTCCCGAGGTAAAGCTATGAAAAAATCTAACAAGCAAAAAGTCATGGGCCGTCCTTCAACCAAAGATGACCTTACTGAAACTTTGGGTAGCGATATTATATATATAACACCGGGGCTTCCTGTTTTTCGGTTAACAAGACAGTGCTTCAGAAATCGATTACCGAACGAAGATCAAAGCAGCTAGCTGAAAGGTGCACAAGCTTGAAACCCGATTTAAACTCGCTAAGCAATTGACTGAAAAAGCTCAAAAGCCAAGAATGGGCATGGGCCCAAATAGTTGTCCTCAGCATTGATGAAGTATCGACTTTAAGCCGTCAGTTTAATTTAGCTCTGAGAGACTGGCAAAATCATGGGCTTGCAAAAGAGAAGGAAGCGTAATGAAGACGCGATCACAAAAGAAGATAGAGGCTGGCGTACGATACAATGAAAGAGATTTCCTACATAGTCTCTACCTACTCAGGACACACCAATTGACGCCCAAACGGTAAATTCCTGTGACGTGGCAATATTGAAATTTAGTACATCGTCTATTTACGTTTTAAGCTATGAATAACCTCTTTATATGCCAGGTTCCTAGTACACAGGAATTTTGATAGCTGTTAGTGTGGGCTACGATGCTAACGGTCGATTCTGTACTTGTGTATCTTTACTTACAATTAATTTAGTTATGTTGTCATTTCAATTAACCACCTCAGCTAGAAATAATAAGAAAATACCCCCCAAAGAACAAAATACAGACATATACAGCGTAATTTGTATGGGAATAAACAACAAATACACGCAATTTCTCGAGTGTTTTTGGTGTTCGTCGCACCACGTACTGTCGCCCAGTGTGTATTTTGCACTAAGGCTTTTTTTTTTTAGCTATTGACGAAAATGGAAAACTACGTTATCAGAAAAAGTCACTAGAAGTTTAATAGAATAATGGAAAATGGTGTTTTCGTAAGTATCACCTACTTTTGCGATCGACGTTTATAACGATGTTAAAATTATCTCAAATACAAAAAAAAAATCATCATTAGTTGTGATGACATCAATGACACTCATTATTTGGTGTAACGCAGTGATGATTTTACTCCACATCGTAAGCTTTTTTTTATAACCTTTTATAACCTACCCATGTAGCACAACGCCGACACATTGTTGACGCAGTAGCTGGTGTATGCAGGCTATCGGGTGTCTAAGACTGCTGATCCGAGATCTCTGTTGTAAAGTGGCTGATAACGTTTTTAGGGCACATACGAGTAAAACTGTGTGAAGGAACAATCAAAATAGAATACAGATCTATCTGCATTCTATTCAAGGACAATCAGTCGAATTATCTTAGTTATGCAGTGCCTGTCCAGCAGCATTTATGTATAATAAATCTAGTGTAGCAGGAAAATGTTCGCGGGTCTGATCAGAATAGGACACGCACTCTATAGTGTATCGACACAGGCTAAGCCGATCCGAGCGCTCAAAGCACATTCAAATATGGACGAGCTTGAGGGTTCTATCTTTCAAGTATGTTGATTGATTGTAGATTTTTGGTGCTTGGCTTGGACTGAAGCGTAGCTTGCGGCTCCGGAGATAAGCTTGAGCATTATTACTACGGGAGCGTAAGGTGTGCATGCTCGGCCTCGTAGCCAGCTAACGTTTGTTTTCTGACCTACCGCCGCCGAACTCAAGTAAGCTAGTCAGATCGAACATCGTCCCGATTTGTCTATTTAACCTCTGCCAACTCATCTACAACGAAAATGGTGGATAAATGTGGAACGGCGTATTATAACTAAGCAATATTATCCCACTAACGTTCATCTACATATTTTTTACATCGACACAATTTCCGATACAGAAAATAGCAGAAGTATGTTTTCTTGCAATGTCTGAACCTGAAAAACAGGGTTTTGTCATGTTCAGCTTTATAGTTTCAACAGTTTTTTTTTTGTCTTTCAGTCACCACTTCTGTTGTATTCTTGCAAACCTATGCTCAACTAACTTATAGGCAAACCGCTTTCAGTTGCAAGACCGAAAAACAAAAGAAAGAGGGACATGGGACAAACATATCCTTTGACTCTGTTTTTGCAAAGTGGTTTCTTCTCTTTCTTTTCTGCTTTCAGCATAACAAGCAGGGAACCTTAGTTGTTCCAACAAAACACAGTAGGCTGCTGCCCACATAGTCCTAGATTGTGTCACCGTTGTTCATTTTAAAACGTTGCGGAAGGATGCTACGGGCTCCACTATGGCCACCACAGACAGACACCCGCAAAGGCAGATTCTGAGCCATTCTGGAGTTCAATGTGCCGGTCTTTCTTTTCGTGCAGCGTGTACCCTGTTTTGGAAGAATGGCACAAAAACAGTGAGTAAAAAGTGCACTTTGCTCACTCTTGGAGCAGTGACGCGGAACGCGGCTCTGTGTTCGACATTTCTTCGAAAAGCTCAGAACCAGCGAAGAACGGTAAATACTAAGTGCAACCAATCCGCTGAAGGCCTACTTAGTGGGTGTACTCAGATACAATACTGTGCACGTTTTATTACAAGTCGATACGAATTCTGCTCGTTATGTGATTTGCACCGATAGTGCGCTCATGTGGACATAAAAAAAAACTTTGATATTTTTTCTGGTATTTATCCTTCACTATTTTTTCTCTCCTATTTAATTACAATACTTCTATATTATCTATTCAACACTATAGTAACTTTATCATTAGTTCTCGTTTACTTCCTCTATCACGATAATGGCTTACGGCTAGATATCGTTCCATTAAAATAGATTTTCGAGTTTTTCGTCCAAGTGAATATCCCCGTAGTTCAATATTTCTAATCTCTTTATAAGGAGAGTTCCGAGGTTTTCAAATCCTGCCATTATATTCGCTAATATATATATATCCCACTTGTCGAACGAGATCAGGATTCGTCAACACAGATACTACATGATTTACCTGAATAAATTAAGTATACTGTTGGGTAACCTCTGATATTGCTAGCAACTGCTCCTTTACTTAGAAAGTGGCATCAATACGAGTTGTTGTCCGGGTGACAAATCCTCGGATATTGTCCTGCTTTATCTCCGGTCCTGTTATGGGCGCTGTTCGATGTTCCGTTGGGATGCGCTCAGACTAACAAGCTTGCTTGAGATGGCAAACCGAAGTCGATGGATTCCCAATCTCGCAAGGGACAACAGGAATGATCAGATGAACAAAGGCTCGACTGCCCGTACTCGCTGTTGAATTGTTATTGTTTTTTATGTGATTTGTAATTCTAGAGGCGAGTACACAGACGGGTCACAGCACGACTGAGGACCGACATGACAGGACAGATATTCCCTTGATAGAAAATGCCGACAAGAAAAAGGAGGTGAAGGCTGCCGTTTTACTTCTTCCTTGCCGGATGCGACGTGCCTTTAGTGGCCGTTTCATTAGGTCCCACGTTCTTGTTAGCGATGCAGGGCGAAACGCCAGCTGGATTAGCTCTCGTCTCAGGACTTCTCTTGTCAAAGACGAGTGCATGGCGTTCGATTGCTGAGAGTACACAGGTTTCGCCCACCACTGATATAGGAAATAGTGCAAAAATATATCTGCAGCTTACTGTTTTGCTAGTCCATAAAAAACTAAGAATACATTGTTAATAAGTCGTCGCCTTGCTCAGTGGTTTCATAGTTACACTAGCAACATATTGATTTTGTTTACGATTGAAGTTCAGACAAGAGGTCGATTGTTCACATCGAAGAAGTGCCTACGTTCGGGTGCAGTTCGTTTACATACTCCCAATTCAGTCAATCACTGATGTTGTTTTTTTCGTAGTTTAATTTGAAAAAGACACTTTATTCAACATGTCCGCGTGGCAGTGCAGCGATAACATTTTTACCCACTTAAACTGGGGGTCTAGGCTCGGATCCGAGCTCCGCTGGATGCTGCGGACGCTCCATTTCGCGCTGAGCGCAGACCAACCGCAATGTCTGACGGCTTAAGGCAAGACTAAAAATATTTATTCATATTATGACGTTCATATATAAATAAACGTTAATGAAAACGCGATGAAAAAACGCCTAGATCGCTTGTACGTTGACGTCGAACCGTCGGTCTGAGAATACTTATTTTTAAAGTTTACGCTAACAGCAGATAAGAAGATCTCTTGCCATTCGTGTTGCCGCAGATACGTCCTTGGTATTATGTTTAATCTGATGGCATGCTCACTTGGATGCTACCATTGGAGTACCATCAATAATTCTTAAACGACGCGCCCAACTTTCAACATCCGTCGTAGTTTTAAGGATTACTTAACAATAATAACTTTGTATACCCTCAAAGCCGTATCCGCCGTTAAGCTGTGAATTGGATCCTCGTGGGCCCCATTGTAGGTGTCTCTAAATGAGAAGTTTCAACAATGTGCTACAATTGTAGTTTTTCTTGTTCGGAGATTCAAGTGGATGTATGTTGGTTCTTAAAATACACATGATATATGCCAATGGCAAAAAACGTACTTCTACATAAAAATACTAATGCATTGTTAAGGTTAAATCTATCCTTTTTGTTCCGCATTCAGTGGGATCCATAAGCGCTGTGTGCAGACACGTCGCTGAGGGACAGACACTTTTCTCTTTTGAAGACTTTTTGTGGCTCATAACTACTCTACGTATATCTAGCGTTTTTAGGAGCATCCTCTTGTCTGAGTTGCATGGCAAATTGCCAACTAGACCTTCGTAGCGGTAGTTCGTGCGGTTGCTATTCTTACCGTTTTTTCTATGCTACTATATCTGGGTTCGACAGCTTCGAACTGCAACATTATAACCTTAATCTAACCGTTTCAGGAAACGATAACCAGTATCGTCAGTCGCAATGTGTGTCTCAGTAGACTTATGAACTTAACGGCTAGAAAGTGATTCATAACGCCTCTTAGTCACAGAACGAACTATAGAAGTTAAGCACTACATTTTTATTTACTTGAAACATATAATTTCAACATTTAGGAAATGCAACAGGTTTAAAAACTGCTTCATTATGCCTTCGACCCCAATGGCGCTGCTTTTCTCACCCATGTGATGTAAAAGGCTGCTATTCGCCAACGCTATAGATCACTGAAGGTCTGCAATAATATGAATAGAAATATGTTGCTCGTTAGCGAATCACTAGCACCATTATCAATAGTATTTTCTGTGCAGGAAACACACTCAGAGTATACAGACGTCCCAAGAACAGTAACGAACATTCAGTGCTGCCCGTTTAGCGGCGTATCGCAAACAAAATTTTACCTCCAGTCATGATGACAGTCATTCTTGGCATTCAGTCAAGGACAAAAGCCAGGATTTTTTTTCTATGAAGCCTTCACCAAGGCCGTTCATTAGCAAGTGATGCAGGACAAGAACACTCTATTATAATCGATATCGAAGAAAAGGTTTGCTGTAGATGGGGGTATTTCGCTTGCAGGGTATCGATGTATAAAAGTGAGGATAGGAAAATTATTCTACGCCAACGATACATGGACAAGCGAATGCCGTAAACGATCCGCAAATGACGTAGGAGGCAATGGCTTACAGGCGTAATCAACAAATACGGCTCGAACGAATACGAAAACGTCTAATCTTATAATTATTAGAAATTAATGCTTCCGCCAATTCCTCTGACTTGATGAAATGTCGCTTGAATTAGACGGCTATTATCACATACAAAGTCATATAATAAGATGTAAACGCAAGTAGATTAAGGAAACCGTCGAAGGATACATAATAAGTAAACAAGAATAAGAAACAAATAAGAAACAGAATTTTTGGTTTTGAACCCAGTACCAAATCGAGATTGAATTTACTAACGCTACCGCAAATGTCTATACGGCATCGAACAATCCGCATCTATACAATTGTTTGTGATAAACCCGTCAACGTGTGCTTGGCCATATAGGGCTGTGTTTCTGAATAAGAGCCGCCCCTGAACCTGAATAACAAGTTTATATGGCCTAAATGGGTCATTTTTAAACAAATATTGATTGAATCATCAATGTCGTTGACCCGTATAACCTTCCAAAACGGGCTTCACGTGTATTCATGGATTAGAGATAAGGCTGTATGGGCTAACAATGATTTTCGGCGAAATAATCAATTAACAACACTCAAAAAAAAAGCTGGCCTCTTTCTAGGGAAAAAAAAGCTATGCTTGTGGTTAAAAGACATCGGTATTTTATATATTCCTTTAGTCATTCACTCACATTAACTTACTGAACATTACGTTACCTGAAGTTAGACAGGTCTAGGGTAATCATCTGTCTAATACAATTGGAAGTTCTGCTGTGCAGTCTAGGAACTGACACGTTTACCAGTTGTACTTTTTTAAAAAGTAAAAAACTTGTTAACAGCGTGCATACCGTTCTTCAGAGCCAACTTGGTCGCTCTGAAGCCTGTATAACCAATGTGGTTTTTGTCCTATTTTGGCATCAGTATTTAGCTCTAATAAAATTTTTTATCCATGATCGTTATTATATTCTACATGGTGTATGTCTCGGTAATACTGTTTCGTCCGAACGATGCCTTAAGCCAATGAAGCCAGTAAATCTTTTTCCGCACGCTCGTTGTTGGTCACCACGAGTAAAGTACGAGTATAAAACTATTTTATTTTAGTCCAACTTTACAGATACGTACGTATTTGTACTGTAGTTAGGGCACCTAGTCCTTTATATTCCGCTGTTGACGGCCCCCCTTAAATTGCAGTGATGCATATAACCCCATCTCACCATCGCCCATACGGCTATCATGGTGATTATAATAATAATTTAACTGCGTATAATGACCTTTATAAAACGAGTTTTGTCTTTGAAAGTTTATCTTTGAATAAGTAGTTTTAGGGTAAGTGAAACTGTAATATAAAAACTCGCTGATTTTGTTGTTTTTTTTTAATCATTTAAGAAGACCTGTCTGAAGTCCTACAGCGCAAATTGCACTAAGGCTTCATTTCATTCATCAAAAGTACATTTCAAAGACTCTAGAAATATTGCAATTTAAAATCAAAGATTGCTTGCGACTCGCGTGTAGCCTTACTTTACCCTATATTTTCATTTGTCATTGATAATACTTTGATTAGAACAAAAATACTTTATATATAACAGGAAAAAGGATCATTTCTGCTAAAATACATTTCTACATTTCCGTTAAATACTCCATTGTGTAGGCGGTTGAAACGTTTAAATATCAGTAACCTGGCTTGACATTAGGTTGTTGGTGTACCTTGTTGATTCGCAGTATCCGTTTAATTTTTTGTTCAATATTGCTTTTCTTTAGAGCGGGATTCTATTTACTAAAGCTTAATCTAATAAACTGTAGCGCTTGCAAAAGCTCCCCGCAAGCCGATTAAATCTATAACCAAACATTTGTTGTTCTTAGCAGTTTCCAAGACCTTATTTCTCAGCGTTCTCGGATACTTTCTTCTACTTCTGAATATTTTTCCGCATTTCGTCAGTTTTTTTCGTCAGCCACCTGTGCTACTCGTCGAGGTCTCGCCTTTTCATTTTTACATTGGGCTATTTTTTGTCGTCTTGCCCCTTTCACAACGCCGACATACTGAGAGCTTTAAAAGCGATGCAATTCTTTTAGCCCTGTTTTTCAGTTTGTACGCAGGCTCTGCTAATATACGAAATGTGCCTATTTTCATCGAGTTTTCTAAGTGATTCATAAGTTCCTTGTGGGCCTTCGCGTGTCCTAAAGCAAGCCCAAGCCCAAGCCGTTATACGAATGCAAAAAAGTTCAAGGCGATGTCATGGTAGCTTTTGTTTAAAGCGGTCCGGAACGAAGCTATTGCGTGTAAAATTATGTTGCAGGAGGTCCGCTTATTAAGGCGCTATTGTCAATGACCATGTCACATGTGATGTGAGCTAATAGATGAATAGTCCGATAAATACACAAGCCAAACGCTGTAATTAAGTTACTTTAGGAAACCCGCTTTTCTCACTCACAGTGTGTCCTCTGAAGTTCGCTGATGTGCCGTTAGCTTGTCTTGGATACCGGCATCAGGTTGTACCTGAATGAAACCCAAAGCTTTCATTCACTATTAGACACATTTGCTGCAGTTCGCTTGTTAAAACCTTTTTTGGAGTTCTCTGCAAAAAAAACACTCGAATATAACAAGTATAGAAACTACATTCATGTTCTATCTGCATGTCACATTCACGGGCCATTTGGAAGGTCAGTTAACGGTTCCCTATTTACCCAAGAAGGAGGCCTGACTGCAAACAGCACTATAAATTTAAAGCATAGGTAATATTGTTTTTATCCAACAAAACCACGTTCCACTCTAAATCTGTCAACAAAATCGTTTATTCCGCTATCATTTTCCATTACTTTCTCCCATCTCGTAATCATTTCGTCCAGTCAGTTTATGGGATTACTTTGTTGTCAATTGTACTGTTATTGTTTCAGTTGCCATGGGTTGGTAAAGGCAATAAACCATCGGCGTAAGGTTTGACTAATGTGATACGTGCAAAAGATATCACTCAAATTCTCTAAGAACGGCTTTAGCAAATTTCATCATGTGCTTCCCAGAATGGTCGTGAAAAAGGACGACTTTGCCTTATCTATCGGGATTTTTGTGTGGGATAGCGTCAGTCAATCGGTGCAAATAGGACATATACGGGTCCTTGTTCATAGTCTTGTTCTTCTCATGTGTTTCCTATGAACATGACCCTCTTCGTCTTATTAAACGCAAATCATTGTCGTTTTTGGGTGGAGATCAATCTACCTCTGAGTTTAGACAAACTTCCCGAAGCGACCGGTTCCTTTTACTACTTCGTAGCAACGCAAAGACATCGCTCCTCATCGGGTGAGCCATTCAGTGTAGAAACCGGTCCCGGTGACATCAGGGTCAATGTAAAGTCGTATTTTCTTGCACAGTTCATTCAAGCCACCGTTTACCCAGGCAATTTATTCCTGATAAAATTCTGCAAGTTTAAGATGCTTGACAATGATCGAATATTACTATCGAACACTTACATCTCTCACCTAACTGTCATTCAATATCTTAATTTCGTAGAAAATGTAATTCAGTGCCGTACCATACTGGAACTGTTTATCAACTGTGCATCTTTCAGTCAAAAGTAGCTTACGTAAGAAAGAGTTTGCCGGCAAACTGACCAAAACAACGAATTTAAATTAGCTATTAAGCTGTGCAAAGTTGTTTAAGAAGTCGAAAAGCCTGAATGTCCTTTAAAACCTTTAGAGTAGAATAATACATTTTTTACTATCCGAGGGCTTTTCAAAACAGTTCTTTAATTGGGATTTGAAGTGCTGTATCTGGCCTCGCTGTCGATGGGTAGCTTGGGAGCATTAACGATGAATAGACTACGCCACCTAACGCCTTCTTGATGGCATGAAAACAATCGAAGTCACAAGAGCTCAAATGTGGTGGAGTTTGTCGTTCCAAATCGTGATTAAAATGTGATAGTGGCGTCGTATGGTATCGCCAAATGAATACACAGCGCTCAGCAGACTGCCTAATCACATGTCCATAGGCAATTCAAGCTATCTAGCAGCACTGACCGGATTTTTTTTTGGCAATATATCGTAATAACAAAATACCTCTGATGCTCATAAGATCACTCGTTATAGCGAGATACAGTCAGATGTGCAACAAAGGTCACCTTCTTTCCTGTTCTCTAACACTCTGTCGCCTGGTGGACGCCAGGTATTTTATTTATTGCGACTACATGCTTGACAATTTTCTCCTAGTAATAATTGCGCGAATTGCATCTAATGTATACACACGGAATTCCGGCTATATTGGAATTCCGTCCGTGAAGAACCAAATGTTTGGTTTTCTTGCTCATCGTTAATGTTTTCGTTAGAAGTTCATAACACTTTGAAGAACGCTATATTGAATCACCAAGAAGCTCGCTGTACGTGCCCTTTACTCAAAGGCTTAAGTTATTACAGCTCTTAATTCTTTTACTTTAGGTCTGGATCATTAAATCACACTTCATCGGTTGGCTTCAGCCTTTTAATTTCCGTTTTTCCCATTTTGGTTTCATCAAAATCTTCTGGTGAAGTATTTTACCTATCTTCAGTGGATTCCACCAGCACTGTCGTTCTAATGAAGCGAGCGTCGATTTTCAGCATGATATATTTACCTTTTTTTAACTCATTATCTTCCAATAATACTAAGTCGGCTCGTAATCAAAAGCTTCCTGCAGACATGTGCCAAATTCCATCTGCTACTAGCACTTCAAAGGGGCAGTAATGTCTAACGTAAACGGGGTTATACTTCAACGAGGCAACAGCATGATGGCAATCCAATCACTGATTGGTCTCTGAGCAAAAGTTACGAGTTAGATTGAATTTTAATAACAGGCTGGACCCGTGTGTAAGGCTGAGAATCAACTCCGAGTAGACAAACGTGTTTGTTTACTTGGCAATTTAGCAGTCAATGTTAAATGTTAATTTAGATGATAGAACTGTATAGAAATGGATTGATTGCATTTGGTAAATGGAACGAACGAACCAATTGTAATGGTTTTATCTAGAAGATGGGATGATACCAGCAGGTGAACGAAACTAACATAACAGGATAACCACTTGCCCGAGCAGGGCAGTAGCGTAACAAATCTAAGGAAACAAGGTCATAAAGACAACGCAGATTTACTGAATCAATCAAATAAAATTGCTCCAATTGATTGGCTGCAACAGGGTAACGATTTAGTGCTGGAAGGCGGCCGAGGAACAGTAAAACGAAAAGCTGTAAAGATGGCGATTTACAACCACATCATAGGTTACGTTTGATTGATTCACGTTTCAACAAATAGACCAAATCGTTGTTTGGTCATTAGGATATTCGAATGGAGAGGAAACCAGGCGGAGTCTGTTAACTGTAACAGGAGGATTTTTCTTCCGTACGTTGGGCTGGGTATTATATAAACCAATCTGGCCAATGAAGTCATGAGGAAATGGACGCAAGACAAAGCCTATGGCTAGTCTACTGAATACTAAACTACATACATAAAGAGACGTAATCCCAATTGCATTTTAGTCCTCTAAATTAGTAACAGAGTAAACAAGGGTCAGAAAGCTATAAGCATCTGTCGCTTAGTCCTCTGTTTCTCTTCTTAGAGCCTATCAATTTTTGAAATAGCCTAGATAGGTTACCGAAGCAAATAATTTGCAACCGTTATCAATATATGTTATATTGTTCGTCGAGATGTCGCAGGGCATTGCGTGCGTCAGTAATGCTCTCCGTAATAATATGATTAAGCCTAGCGCTTTCTATATAGTATGACTTTCATGATATACCTAAAACGCTTTACAATTTCGAAGGGTGTTAGTTTTATTGCGAACAGCAGATTAAGTGGCAAAGTTTTCCGGCTAGGAAAAGCTGAGGATCGCCGATCCAGGCCTTGCCGACGACACATAGCAAACGGCATGCGCTATTAGAATTCAAATACAACAGCCAATGCATTTTATCGAAGAGTAGATAGCTACGAGCAAAACGACTAAATATCTTACTAATAGGATTAATTCGATCATAAAATTAACTGAAAGTTTTTGTCCTGTCTAAACAGCAGCTCTTTAAGGGTCATTCTAGCACATTTTCTTTTTGAGTCGAGTTGTCCTCCGCATCACTGTTCGCTGACAAACCCCACGTAAATGGTCTTCAACGAGGGACGTAACGCGGCTCGTGATGCTGGAAAAGCTTGGAGGAGAGAATAACGGTTGCTATAGCAGACATGAATACGTTATACTGAACGGAGGCTTACTATCGGATATAAGAACCGAAACTATTCAGATCTGAGCCACGAGTATCTAGTCACTGGCTGCATATAGCAAGAATTTAATGAAGTCAAGGCTTCCAGCTTATGTATATATAAAGACGAGACAAATTCAAAGAATAAACTGGCCGCTTTGCATTGCGACACGTATTTCTGAACGACACTGTTGTGGATTAATCCCATAAAGGGCAATTGATGAAGTTGGATTGTGGATTGCCGAATTCAAAAGAATACGCGCAATGCGTCACGCTAGCCTGGCACTTCTCTTCGGCCTGAAATCGACTTTGTTTCTTTGTTTCTTTACGAGTAAAATATGCGTTTATCACAGCACATGATTTGGAAAGTCAAGGTTAAGGGTTATGCTTAAAAGCCAGTTCTCTAAAAAATATCACTCTATCATCACCTCATGAAATTCAGTAAAAAAAGCTGAATCAATGTACAAAGAATTCAAATCAGCATTTCTGAATGCTCTCATATATTATTTTAATGAACTTTTCATATGGAAATCCCAAGAACAATTGCAAATTAAAACAAATACTATAGTTCCAGCCAATTCCCGTTTTTTTTGAGTAACAAATACTCTAGACTTATTAACTAGCATATAGATAAGCTCACAGAACTCTATATGAATAAAAAGTAATGGCATAAAAGACAAGTAGCTCGTTCTATAGCTGCAGTACTCAAAAAAATGTTAAGTAACAAAACAGAGACTTATTGTTACATCTACCACACTGGTATATCTATATAGTGGCTATTCGATGCGATTACATTTATTTTTTACTTTTTTTAGTTAACTAAGTAAATTAGTAATAATAAATAATTAAGCAAATTAGGCTGAGCTTCCACTTGCATGTTACCATCGAACTTCATCACGAGACTGCCTATACTTTTCAAGGCCTTCGAATAAACTTAATTTAATAATGTCTCCTTCCATGCGCTACCAGTTACCATGTTACTCTGTTAACAAGCGTACGAAGGAGTCTTACCGGAATCGCTAAATTTATGTGAGATTTCTTCAGTACTTGGCAACCAGACAAGCTGCATGAACCCTGACAATACATTATGTTACTGGTTATCAATATCAGGTCTTCTAATAATCTTCGCCAATGCTAAGATTATTTAACGCTTGTTAGTTATCTCATAGCAACGCAGTAAAAATGAACGCCCATAGACAATCCAGTTTTCGCCACTTATTTTTATGTCCTAATGCACAGCTATGCAAGATTATCTGTTTACTGAGAAGTTATGTTCGACGGCACCCTAGATTCATTAGATCGGTCCTCGTCAGAGAACTTTCTTTTTTAACTAGCTAGTACTAAGTAATCTTACTATCTACTGCCCTAACCAAGTTAGTCGGAATTAGTTTCTACTTTTATTACCACTAGTAAATTTCGACCTGTAAGGAATATGCAGTAAGTCCGATTGGACATAGATTTGGTCGGCATTCTATCGTCCTATCAGTTGGTACTACTAAGCATTTAGTGATGTTCAGCGACAAGCCAGGCCTAGCCTTTAGACATTTTAGCGAGGCGGCTTTTCTTGTTTCTTACATGAGCAGTGGGGTATTTGTCAATGCGTCTAACGAATACACTGTACACTCACAAGTGCATCCCGTTTGAACCGTGTAGCCCGGAAGATCTTTTTCCACGAAATTTTCAAGAATCAGCTTTTAGTGTTTAGTTTTGTCTTTGAATACGTTTCGACCTACAGACACTCACGTTGTCCTGTGTGAAACATGTATGGTTTTGCGATTTCTCGAAAGCTTCTGGCCTGTACCTGTCAGGTTTGCCAACGAAGTGTTTGAGTATGCATATGAGCATGCGCGTGGGTTTATTTGTCAAGTGATGCAAACTGGTTACCGAATGACCCCAGACGATGACAGCGAAACAATCAGAGCGTCGTGCACAGCGCATCTAATCTTCTTCCTCTGGGACAAGCAAGAGGTCGACCCAAAGGCAGTCGCAGGTCGCTTTCGGGGTAATCCTAGCTAGCTTCGTTTGATTTGGATGTCACTCACAAGCCTTTCGTGGTGCCAGTCACTGACTTGCAGTAGATGAATACTAATTGGCAATAAAGCACACACACACACACCCTCGGAGCCACTTCAAGTCAATCTCCCAAGTGAATATACAGAAAATAGGAAAATATATAAATGATGCTAATAATGTGAAACAAATTAGCCAATTCTGTCTGTCCCCTATTCCGAATTTCTACCTTTCGATTAATTATTTCCAAGCTAGAATATTTTTCATTAAGCGACTTGAGTTCAAAACTCAAGCAGGCATAGCAATGTTACTGCAAAAACGCTAATTAATGTATAATGAGACAGCTAACTCTAGTGGTCCCGCCTCAGCTTAAAAGTGGCTGGAGATAACGTCAACCTTTCAAATAGGTGGACAAAAGTAAAAGTATAAAAAGTCAGATTGCAATTCGTGCGTGGTTCTTCGAAGCAAAACACGATCGTGTATGCGACACTTCAGTTCAATCAAAAATCAAGGACAATTGAACGTTTCCTGCGATTACAGCCAACTAGGGCTTAACATTGCGGCGGGCATGTCCATAAACGCTGTACTAAAAGCTAAAGCAAGAATCTGTTCATTCTGTAGGGGTAGATCATCGGAACAACTGCGGATCTATCTCAACTGCGGATTGAAAATGAGCAATGGCTAGCGATTTTAGAAAGCACGAAAATGACAAAGCATCTTGTAGCACAAATGGAAAAAAGGAAAAGATTATAAAAACACCCTTGAGTGCTATGGGATTTTTGCAGTCATGAATTTCCATCGTAATGTCATCGTTAATTGTAAGGAAACGTAATGGTGATTAGTAATCGGTAGGCAAGCAATGCTGCTCTAGCTACACTAGCCTATAGGACGTCAACTTGCCATTTGAAAATCTGCTCTTTGATCGGTCTAATACTGATACGAAACGGATTGTAAACGCAGTGAATCGGGCAAATAGGCTTTTGACTCCAGGTGCCCTGGAACCGTTTCTTCAAGTCTCATTATGCGACGTTGCGCGCACTTCGTGTGAAATAAAATTTATTTTGAAGCGTATTGGCTCATGTCTCTTGTGGGCAATGATGAATACAAGCTGACATGTTTATTTAAGCCGTACCGATCTGTTACGAAGTTAAGCTAAATCGAAACATTTCCACATGCTGACTGTGCCCTAGAATAATACTACTATATGGCCTGTTCAGAAGTACAGGCTGTCAGAGTCAGCCGATGGCTAATGGTAGAGCAATATTATGGAACATCATGCAAAACTGTCCGTCACACTTACGAGACTCTATTTCAGAGGTCACTCGACCAAGCGACGACGTGTTTACCTCACAAAGTCAAAAAATTACGTGCTAGTTTAGCTTTGAAACCGAGCGTTGATACAGTATATCAAGCTGGTAGCAGACTATCTGGTGCAATTCTTAACGGCAATAGCGGACATAAGATACGGAGTCTTCATTTCACCGCTTCTTATATCCCACTGACCAAGTGACGAAGGCTTAGCGCTTATAAAAGTTTTTATTCTAGAGACCCTAGGAAAAATACCGATATGAGCTCTCGCGATAAATACGTGCTAGCCAAAACCGTTTTGCAGATTTACCAATGAACGGCAGTTTAAATGAATATGCTGAGTATACGATAGATCTTCATTGCAGCTAGGTAACGGTGTGTCGTACTGCTTTGCCAGTATGGGGCCGAATGTTGAAGATGATACCTTTTCTTACTATGACTCTTGGTGGATTTTTGCACAGCTGCCACTCATTTCAGGTAAATGTACAGTGAAAGATAATTTTGCCTGTCCGCCAAACACATATTTAAAGCTTTGCTTGCCTTGGCTGTGCCTAAACGGGCCTACCTCTTGTTACCCGACAGTGTGGCTTACTTTGATTCCTGCATTAAATCCACTTCTTGCTACCTGTGGCAATACGATCGAAAGAAAATCATTTTCAGTCAAATCCCGACCGGGGTCAAATCAGACAAGTCTTCCTTTACTACTTATTGGTCAACTAACGAAAAACTCACTTTGCTGTGTCAAGCTCCCCCATTGAATCAAAATGATTCTTCGTATTGCAGTTCGGTAACCCTCACCCTGAGGTTACAACGATAGTGCTAATCGGAGAATCTGGTTCTAGTTTTAACTCCACCTCCTTGTTATTAAGCAAGAAGGATCCCCTGCACGAAATTTTTCACCGTGTTGATCGCGGTAACTATGTCCCAAAAAATTTTGCCGAAAGAATTCAATACGCTATCTTTAAATTTGTACTTCAGAAAAAAAATCGCGTAAATTTCATAAAAGAGGAGTGTTGTTTCGTGAGCGATTCGCGCAAACAACTGTCTTGCTCGACGGAATCTTTCTGTGAGTAATATCGCCGGAGCTTTCCTGCTATCGGCAAGAAAATTGCCGAAACTAGTTGCGGTACCTTTACATTACCGAAAATTCGAAGACATCGTGGTATTTAGATCACTTTTAAATACGGGCTGTTGCTGTATTCTAGGTATTAGGACTATTGCATGAATGAGGCTGAATGCGATATATGAGGTAACCGACTAGCCGAGATCGCCGATCTTTCTGCTTTAGCCATGAGGTCAACAGCATGTGAAAACGTATAAAGATAACAACAGGCATCTCGTATGGCTTTGCCGAGCAGACGGGGTGGGGACGGGGAAGTGGCCCAATGTGCTTATACAATACGCCCCTGCAGGGCTGTCACAGGGATCGGAAAAACGAAGGCTCAGACACGCCCACATGGTGAGCCGTATTTATTCGTATGCTGCATAGACAGGCAAATCAACAATAGCAACTCGATAATGCCGGCAGACAGAGCTCAGGTCACCGCGGCAAAACAGATAACAATGTGAAGACCATAGGAGAAGAGGGGCCAGGAGTTTAGCAAGAGTGGAAATGTCCTCATATAAAATCATTTTCATACGCGGCATTCAACTGTAAACGGTCATATTGAATTCTGCGTGCCATCAAAGGTAAAAACTGTGTATTTTTTACTCTTCTACATAATTAAGGTCACAACCAGTGTCGATCTTGTACAACCACACCACAGCTGGCCTTAAAATCTGCTTTGGTGTTTTATGATATGAAATCTGGTAGAAGTTATGATCGTACAGCTGTATAATACACAAAAAAAGGAGGAGCACTCGAAATAGATTACGGCAAGTTCGCGAGGAATTAGATAGATGAATTAAGGGTCTATCCAGGATAAAATTCATGGCCTTTTTAAAGGGATCGCAAAAGGATGGCTTTAACTATTCAAGTGAACTTGTCGATCTTGTCTTAGAATTTGCTCTTCCAGTCAACAAAAACCTGCTGGAATATCGTTTGCTCAAAAATTATTTAAGCCTGAAAAAGGTACGTCGTTGCTTGTCTCAGTCAAGAACTTCAACTTCGCAACGCGTAAAGGCGATAGCGATTGACGATCAACCTTGTCTCAATCTCTAATTTTAGCCGTTGGCGTTTCGACGTTCAAATTTATCCACCACACAGTAAGATAGCTACATTGAAAATAACAGTACATGAATCACTAGTCATTTTCTCTATTAGAAAGATAGGTCTGTTCTTGTAATTCTTTGTAAACTCATGCACATATAATAGCGTAACGATTCGTTCATTCTGTGAAATACACTTGGTATCTTATTCAACGTTATAACAACAGCGGGCGTAACGAAGTAAAAGAATACCTGCCAGGCTCTTTGTAACCTCACAGTTGTCTGTCTACTGCTGTTGCGGCGGCGGTGGTTCCACTGTAGCATGCGGGCAAACGGCCGCAGCTTCCCACTGCGGCAGCTGCGTCCGCGAAGACTAGTGGCATAAAGTTGGGGGGCCTTGCTTGCTTTGATCTTGATGATGTTCGCCGACTGGACTTCTCGTCGTCGAACCTTAGCCGGAAGCACTGGCTACCCTTTCAGTACCGAGTCGCACAAAGGCATTTCAGTTGGCTCCTTTTGCCCCTGCAACCACATCGACACAACCACTACGTTACCTCAATAGTCCAACCTCGAGCCTGCTGGGTCCCAAACGAGTTCCTTCCCGACCACTGACCGTATTGACAACAGGCAGCGTTTCCACAAATCGCCAGTGAAGCCGCTCTAGGCTTGAGTGTAGGCTAACTGCTCGGGTCCGGGTTGATCGAAGCAGAATTACATTGCACCGGCGAAATAGCGGTAGTAGAAACTAGCAGTATAAGTAGTGCTAGTGGATCTTACCAATAAGTGAATAAGCCAAGGCGACCCAAGAACTACAACAACTATATACACGGTAGGTGGGTAATCTTTTGTGGTCTGTGTGTTTGTGTCGCTGACCGCATATCCTGCTGCAGGCTAGTTTGCAGTACCTGACTTTCCTTCAAATAATCAATACCTAGATCAATCCTTTGTCAGCTTCATATCCGCATCAATATCCGTATAGATGTCTATATGAACTGAATAAAAAATTCGAATGAGTGTCGTTCTGTTGTGGCAGAATTTACAATGCTAAACTTCGTACATTGGTTCTGGCCATTGGAGAGATGGAAGATGTTGCTTCGACTATTAGAAAGTTCTCATAAGGATTTGACTTAATCAGACATGCAATGACATCTCTGCCTTACAAAATTGACATCTCGGTAAATTATTCTAGAGAGGTAGTGGCTGTTTTTATATATATATATAATTTTTTAATATTTGTTATTTGATTTTTTAATTAGTGATGCTCTCAAACTCATAGGTAATGTAGATGCTTCTATTGCAGTCTAACCCAGAAAATAGGCAACAGTATAGGCGTAATACTTACACTGTCGCAAAACAATAGTGTTCAATGCAATAACAGAGCGAGGATAATTTTCGTAACATCTTTATGCTTGAATTAAGATTGGGTCTTGATTCCTTTCTTTAACAGTAGTTCATCAATAAATCTCATGTTTTCTTTTTTCATCATCAATGTACATCGCAATTATCGTAATTCCTATCTAAGCTACACTATGCGCTAATCAACCTACACCGGAACAATTTTCATAATTTTTCCGTGTAGTTTCATAGTGAGGCCATATTCCCTTTTCGTCGGGACCTAAGTTCTAAAGTACTATTATGCGCTTTACTATATACTTTATTATTTTTTTTATATATATATATATTTTTATGTATACATATATATATGCCTCGACAGGTATGTGTTGCCAACCCATCCAATTGCGACGAATAGTATCCGATGTATCTAAACACGGGACTCATGTTACGTTTCCACGGACTATTTTACCGATAAGCCCGGAAAAAAAGTGTGCACACTTATTGCTCGTGAAGAACAAACTAAAATGTTCGCCTTCCCTATGCACATCTGTACGTTGCATAGGGAATCCATAATTTTCATCGTGTTCCATACAGCAAACCTTCCGCATGGAATTCGTGTTTCGTACATGGCCGTTGCTAGTGATGGTTTTGTTGCAACATGCCGGCAACTTCTGCAGGCCCTTACTGCTGCCCAAGCGTTTGGACGGCTTCCATACTGCTGACCCGCTTTGCGTAGCTCCCCTCGTTCTGCCTATTCACGTCGTGCACCAGCAGAAGCAGTCAGTGTAGTAGTAGAAGGGTCGCGCAGTTCTAATCCTTAATTTGGAGGGTATTAGCTAACTGGCGGGTTTGGTCGAAGATTCTTCGTACCCAGGGCTAACCGGGGAGTGCTGAACGTAGCGCCAGGGCCGGTAGTTCTTACTACTTTTGTGCGAGGGCTTCGAATAGAAGCCCTCCTCGTCAGGACTTTTGCCATACACTCTACAGCGCTATAGTCCATCGCAATGAGTTTTCTCTCCAGTCTTTGGAGCCACGTTCCTAGCTTGCGTGGCGTGAACGGCCCCTGCGTTTCACGCAAGCCGTGCGGATGGCAACGCGAGCTTTGGAGCAAATGCTGGCTGAGTGCTTTTCAGGGGACCTCCTCTTTCTCTCTGACATTTCGAGAGCCTTTGGGAGTTCTTCGGTACCACAAGTCCCGCTAATCCCTCCCATATTTAACCCACCCAACGTCTCGCTCCGGTCAGCCGACGCCCGACTTCGCCCTGTCTTGCGCACATCCTCTTCCTCCGAACTTCTTTTAGCTTAGAACAGAATGCGCTACCGCGGGTCGGCCCCTTCGACTTACTCGACTAATAATGCATTTCCTTCTCACAGTTCCGCTAGCGGTGCTCAGGATTCCCTGTCGACGTTTTGTCGCTTCATGGTAAGACTGCATGAGAATCCCTGCTGAAGCCGACGCCTGCACATCGCATATAGCGGATGTCATTCAGTATTCTCCACCGGGAGCGCACATATCAACAGTAGAAGGCGATCAGCTACCTAATTAGTTAAGTACGCTCGATGCCTTCGAATTGTTTGTGAATATACTAACACCACTTGTTAGTACGTGTTTAACCGACAACAATAAACAACTCTAATTAATCACATTGATTGTTGTTGTGAGATAGTTGTGGAAAGTGGTGCAGATTTTGGCGGGCTTTTTATCATGGCGTACATACGTTGGTTCACCGTTTATAATACTTGAGGAAAGGCTGTCTTTCTAGAATAAATCACAAGCGCACGGAAAGTCGAAGCTTTGTGTTCGGATACGCGCCGGATGAACCTTCCACCAGGATTATCGCATTGCTAAACGGCTTCTAAAGAACCTGAGAAATATTTAAATTGGAAAATCCAACAATGAGGATGGATGATTAGAAAATAGAAAATTATTTACAATGGCGTAAACAGCCATGTTTGATGAAATCAGTATTTATGCGCAGAATTTTGCGGCTTTACTAGCGAACTATTTACGTACGATTGGTTCGACCACATAAATCCTACTGGTAGGTACTTTTTGACCTATCGCGTCTTCCGCATGCTTCAGGCTTTTCTTACCCTTGACTTTTGTAACCTCTTGCCTACTGTCAGCCCAGACTTTCCTTTAAAAAAATCTACAGATCTTTTTGTATTTGGTGTATTCAAGACAGACTTCAATGGATCTGCACACAATGCGTATACAAATACAGCGTTATTTTGTTACTGTTATGCAATATCATTGTGAAAAATATGCACGTTTAGAAAAAAAAACCGTGAACTGCCCAGGGCCCTAAACCGTTATCGAAACAAGTGACAGCTACATTATATCAGAAAGATTTTTCTGTAGACGTACGTAAAAAATCTCACTCAATAATATGTATTTTTGAGTAGCTATCACTTAGTAACATCGAAGTCGCTTCAACACGTCAATATAAAAAATGTATGTTTCTATAAGAATACACTGGAATATTATGCGGGTTGCATGATGATGCAGTATTTGCGCTGGACGGCTAGTACTGCATGATTTATCTAAAGATTTCTATCTATCAACACCTGATTTCTAGTACAATACCGCCAACAAATTAACCAATGACTAGAAACGGGAGAACCATTTACTATTGTATTACCGTTTATTGCTTAATGTTTTTTTTTGTTATGTCTAGCTTTCTTAGCTTAATTTTTCTATTGGGCATCAAGCAGTTGACGCTTTAGAAACTCATCACCTAATACTGCCATTCTGTAGCCTTTGCTCGTGTATAGTAGCTTGCCATATACAGAGCGCCAAAGCGAGACTATCATGTGTCGGCTACATTGATTTTTATGTAGTTTCAAGTTTTATGACGAGTACTTTGAAGTATCGAAATGTATAAATTTGTTGGTCTACCGAGATCTAGGTGACTGGCACAAGAAATGTTTCAAGCAATAAAGATCTTTTTAGTATATTTATGACTTTCCATAATGATGGGGTAAGTAAACTAGTTAGAGAGCCGATAAAAACGAAGGATTACAGTACTACCTACGCAATTTTCCTACAAAGTACACACTTCGGCTCATGTTTTTCTTCTTAATAAACGTATTTTCTCATCGGAAGTAAGATGTTTTATCAGTGCTTAACGCAAGGATATATTGTAACTAGAACACTTCCATGAACTACTATAGTCACTTAACTGACAGATTGCTCTAGAAGTTGCGCTAACAAAAAAGCTTTCGTCAAACAAATTAAACGAAACCTCTATCGACCCTACACTACTAAAGTGTAAACCCAAAACATCGAAAAAAAAAGTAAGTATGCAATCCCACTGTTAAATGGAAAGAAACACAGGCACGAAACAGGTGGGCAACGCAATACGATCAAGACGATCTATTCATTATTTGCACCTTCAACTTTTGACACGCCGTGTATTATCATCAAAGATACACTAGTATGCTTGCTTATCTGTATCTCTGGATCAAACCAGTTATGGATCCACTGTCACCTCATCGAGTGCTTAAACGCACGCCGCTTAACGTTGGGCCACCGCAAGCCACCCCCAAAACGTGATGGTCTTCAGTAGATCTACACATGAATCAAAATAAAAAAAAAACTTCACGTTCGTTACTTTTGCCTGTTGATGACTAAAGACTCTATTATTATAGAGTTCTCCTATACAATCTCAGTGCAGCTTACGTCAAGGACATTATCGAATCTGGTTACAGGTTTACGAACCTTGGAAATGTCTATGATATAGGGTTATGAGGCTAGGTTACACCTTGGCCAAAAACATACGTTAGGACAACACATATGAGTAAACATTAAACCACAATGATTAAATATTTCCCGTAATTTTCTGAGAAAGAAAATTTTTCGAGAGACCAGATCTAACGTTAGAAATGAAAAACTATATATTTTATAAGATTGTTGCTTGGAGTCACTGGCTGTTACTTTTGCCTATTTAAAAAATGCTAGACGGTGAATTTTACATTGCAAAAAAGTTAAGTATTGTCGTTAGAGTAAAAGTCGAACTTTCTGTTTTGTTTATTGCAATTTATATATATATATATTTTTTTTTTCTGAGAAAGAAAATTTCTTGTATTATATATATTGTGAGCTTGTAAACTCATTTGGAAATGCTATAGAAAAGTATCAGACATTGAATACAGTTCAGTCATAGGGATATCATATCGATGCAGCAAGCTGAATTACTTTAAGACTGAATCAACACAGTATAACATCATATCAGTTGCGACTGTTCACTCACGTACTGGCTACATATGCAACGCTTCAACATTTCTCGGCGTATCCAAAATAAACATTTCCACAAACTCGGGTGCATTTTATAGTTATACTTTCCTATCTGTCAAATCATGTTAGGGCTAGTATCTGTTGAAAGTGTGTCTTCAGCTTTTCTCAGATTTTCGGGATCCTTTCAATAGGGCTTCTAGAAGCATTTGGCTAAGTTTATCTTCGGGATTGTCGGCTTGCCAGTCTTCGTAAGCCCAATCATATTCGAGCTCGCATTCTGGCCTACCCCCATCTAAGAATTGAACACGATGACCAGCCTCCGTCTGAAAAGTTCGTACCGCAACGTTGTCGCTTTTTACTGTTCTAGCTGTAAGTATATGTGAAGTGCTTCTATTAATTAAGTGCCTAGGTCCCTTCAGAACGTATTTTCGAATTTCGCCACTAGATCTGCATCTAGATATAAGTAACAAAAACTTACAAGAGTAAAGTTACAATGCGCTTGAAGCATTCATCTTTGTGATATATTTATTCTATTTCTTTAGCAAAACATACGGATCTTAGGTTCAAGTGAACAACTCACGTCTTCGACGTTTGCAAACTCAACGTCGTCAGCTTCATGCATTCCTTGCGCTAATGCTAAAATAAAAATCCGCCCATTTGGCGTATGCGTTAGCGTTTAAGTTCTCCACTGGTAACCTTCGATAGTAAGTTACATTTCCTAAATGACATGCCGTTGTAAACGTATTAAGGATTATACAATTCGATCGCTGGCAAAACAAGACAGCGTTTTGATGGTCTGCCCGTACTTACGATACTTTTAAAATATAATGTATGTCTTGAGGCTTCGATTGAGAAGACCTACCTCAATTATCAGTGTTATTCCTGATCCACATTTCCACGAGATACGCATTCGGCCTGATGCTATTTAGGGTGTAACCAGTGTAATATCACGCAACATAAAGTAACAAAATAATGGTATGTGTGCTCTCCTTCATTATCCAAATATTAAAACCAGTGTTCTTCCTGGTAGCGGTGCAAAACCAATATAAGAATCGACCGCAGACCAAGTGACACAACCTTTGATGACGCAAAGGCAAATGAAGTCGCGCAGACAGACATAAATCTGGAACACTACCTTTTTCTGGAACAGCAGCGCCACTAAAGTTGCCTTTTCTCATGTCCTACGTCTTTCTTATCCGATCCGTTCAAGTGATACTGACTAACCCATTGTGGCCTAAAGGCTGGTTTTTGCTGGCTGTATCGTAATTGACTCTAGAGTACAGCACGTGCGATTCCATTTGTTTTAAGGTCACTTCGAAACAAACCTGTTTTGTGCTTTCCATCTCTACAGTGTTTCCGTTACAACTTTATAACACATACTTTGAGAAGTATCGAACTAAGCCGATAGTAATGGAATTGGTCGTGCTCTGTAGCGTTCGAAACCTTCTGTTATAACAACGACGCCTTTTTTCTTTTTTTTCTTTATAACAGATTCTCGTTTCACCGAAGCCTTTGTTGTCCAGTATTTTTACCACTCTTCAATAAATTCCACCAGCGCTTCAACGTTCGAGGGGCAAAAATCTAATCACTGAGACCTGATTTGCAACACTAAATTATGCCTATAAGCCTCAACTCCTTAGTCTCTGATGATATCCGAGTAGTCTATAGTCGTACAGAACAAAATACTGGATGTAAATATTTAGGAAATTTCGTCTGCTAGTAGTACTTAACCAAATCGCTCCCGACAAGCTAGTAAACTAGTTTACTGCATACTAAACTTACTATTATCAGCATTAAACAAATATCGATCGAAGAGGTATTGTAGAACGGCGGCAAGGGCTAGAACAATAGACAAAAGAGGAACGCTCGCAAGATACACCGTGAGAAGAACGCGAATACTCACTTCAGGATCTAAAAGTCGAACCGGAAGAAATAGAATGAATGAATGAATGCATGCATGCAATCAGACATCGACCCAGTTATCAAATAGTCATAGACAATAAATACTCTTATGGGTAAATAGCCTTCCTTAGATAAATACCTGACATAGCAGAACGCAGCTAAACAATTTTTTTATTCGTTGTTTGTGACTCGTAGATTGGAAGTAGACCCGCAGTCCCCAATGTCAATTTATGATAATTAAATTATGACTTATGCTAACAAGGATAGATGACAAATATTAACGGTTGACTTTAGCGTGTATTGCACCGCGTTTCTATGTATCTAATTGAAGCAATCAACCATCAGTACACGTAGCAAATTTACCTGCTACACAAATGCCCTTCTCTTCATGATAGTCATTTTTACACTGGCAAACACCTCTCAGACATACGACATGGTTCATATTCCTTCCTGCAGCTATCTCAGAACACTCATCTTTACAGAAACCTGCTCGACTGTAGCCGCGTACGGTAGTGCAGCAGGGCCAACCTAGCACATTTGTGGGCCATGGTCGTCGAGTTGTGTGGGGGTACCCGTACTTATTGGTCGAGTCCGAATCGTTTCCTTTAGGTTGGCCTATACGCTGGTCTAAACAAGAAGAACACAACAATTGTCTCAACGTAAATTATCTACAATGCTTGGCTGAGACTCTCACTTACATAGGTGGAATAGGCACAGCGGATTCGTCCGCGATTCACTTCAATTGAAATACGGCCTAATAATTAGATATATGCTCTAATGTAGCCCAAAGGGTACGTCGGCGACTTTCACCTATCTAGTAATTATGAGTAGTTCTTAATTCATCGTATGGTCACACAACCACAATAGGAGTTCTAGGTTCTTGTTTGCTTGAACACTGTAGAATGGTTGTTATTTATGTTACGCAAGCATAAACGAACACGCAATAAAAAAGTGATTGGTCAGTCCAGTGAAGTTTAAAAAATTGAAAAAGCTAATGTTTTTGTATAAAAGATATATATTAGAGTTAGTTTTTTTTTTTTTTATTATATAAAAAGTAGAGAAATTCGTAATCGGCAGGCTTTTGCAAATGATAGAATATTTTTCGTATACGAAGCAAACGTTGAGATTAAATTATACAACTTTATATCTCGTCCAATTGACTGTTGGGACATCTGATTGAAGATCAACCAATTCCAAGCTGATCACGTATGAAAACAAATAGCATTTTTTGTAGACTTGAAATATTCAAAGGGAATAGTTGTACGATACCTTTTTGGGTGGGAAAGCTAAGTCAATGTTTTTCTGTTTTATGTGTTGTTGTTCCTAAGTCTCCATCACCACCGACAAATCCTCACATGGATCTTTCACCTTCGTACAAAAACCGCGCCCTTTAGCTGTCTTATCAAGTGTTTCTGTTACAAATTTCGTTAAAGACATTCTGCGCCACATCGTGAGACGTTTTCTGGTTTTTCCCCAGTTGTATTTTATGATGCTGTCTCTCAATAGTTTTCTCCATGAAAACCATCTATAAAATTGTAGATATCATGTGAATATGCTTGTTCCTGTTAATTCTATCATCGCTCACTTAGTCCTCTTGGCCAACGATACCTCACTGGTACCGGGTTTCGGGGGCCTTCAAAGAAGAAACAAATATTTTACAGTTATTTCCCTACATACCTTTTACTTTTATCGTAAGTAATGGTCGGTATATAGCTGTAGAGGTACTAACTTCTAACGATGAACGCACGAGAGATTTCGCAGATATGGAAAAGCGCATAAAAGAAGATAACGTCAGGCACTAAACGATGTTTGCAGACAACCCCTCGAAACATTCTGTCCACTTTAATCGAATTGCGTTCAGCTGTTGATCCACTGTCTGCAGTCACCGGGAACAACTTCGTCACCTATCTCCATTACCGATTGTTCAAGCAGTCCGACAAAGGAATCACGCAATGATATTGGCTTAGCTTTTCTCAGAATTCACATCTTTTGAAGAACTTTTTAGCAACTGTCAGTAGTCTGAGCCAGGTGTCTTAGCAAGAGAGTCCTTCGACTGAAGGTTACAGACACAAAAACTGATGTATAGCATTGACAATAACAGTAGATATTACGGTGACATCTGTATTAACAAATTTCGTGCACAATATGCAGACCACCTGCACAAAGGTACAGCGCACAATTTGCACTATATCTCGATATGAAACGTATACGATTTGATTAAGTAGCACAAAAAACAAGACCGAATATGTTTTTATAGCAAAGCTGGACGAAGTACTGTATTTCCGAGATATTATTATAGACGCAACAGCTATATGTTTGGTGAAAACCTTAGGGTAAACGTACGATATTAGTAGAATCAATGAATGTTTGGCCTAGTTTACGCAATTTCTTTGTTGGCTCGCCTTCAGCTTGAACGTCTAGAAAGCCAATTTGACCAATGTAATTTAGCAGCATTCAGATTAATGTCTGTATCATGAGATCTAATGAGAAAATGCTTGAAATTTACATATAAAAGCAACGCTTAAATATATCAAATTCGATTAATCAATCACGTAACCATTAACTTCCGACAAAGTTCAAACGGGGCAAAAAATTGAGACATTGTGTTGAACTACGAAAATGTTAATTTAATGCTTCATGGTGCCAAAAATTGCTCGCACTAATAACCGGTAAGTTAACTTAATGCTTGCTAGTGACCTTTTAAGTCAGGCTACGTCAAACCTGAACGGCCTAATTTCTCGAACAGTTACTAACAGGCTATCTGCTGTTGATATTGTCGACCTTTCACAGATACTGCAAAACTTGGTAAATTATGTTCAGTTACTATGACAATAACATGTTCCATTCCAACAGCCACTATAGACGTACATGCACTTATGGCCTATGTTTAAAACTAACAAAAACGAGTTTCAATAACCAATTGGAGCTCCAAATAGGTAGACGATGGTCTAGCACTTGAAATGACGCCAAGCTCCCATCGCACTGCAGGGGTACAGAACGCGTTCTGTTACCGATATGGCTAGTATGATTAGCAACAATAAAGTCTGTTAGTGAATGGTGGAGTGTACCGAGTCGATTAAGGTCCAATTTAGCGGAACAAAAGACTATCATCTGTTAGACCTAATTTTAACGTTTCAAGGCCGTGTGGAAGATCATGCAGAGAAATATCAGGGTATTTATTTGTATATAGAATAATTACAGATGAGACAACTGTACGTAAGCCCGTGATGGATAACAATATAGAATATTCAAGAAAAAGGCGAAAACATTCGTTTTCTCACAATCATTTAATAAGCAACACTTTTAATCAGTACTATATATTCTACTTAAAAATCCCGACAAAGAACACAGTCGTCAGCAGCACATCAATTACAAACGTTCTAGCTAACCCCTATAAGGAATTACAATAATAAGAAGCAAATAGTACCACAGGCATCGCTAACATTATCTCCTTCGCACTCAGAACCAAAGTAGTGGTAAGCGGCTTAGATGGTCAAATGTTGCTAATGAATTTCCCATGGCAGGACAAGACAAAACAGTAGTTTCCGATGAGCATTCCACGAGTGCTCCACAAGACATCGCGCTTCATCGGGTGCCTAAGTTATCGATGGAGTGACAGTATTGGCCTAGCCCTGTATCACGAATGGCGCTTTTCGATTTGGAAAAAACGTAGGCTTTGCCAGACGGCGGGTTGGTATTGCAATAGAGAGCTCGCACCAAGGGACATTATGATAACCTGGTGTCCTTACATGCAAAGGACGCGATTCCTCCTACTGCAGGAAGTCCTAAGGAGAAGAAGCTAGACGCTATAAGAACTACTTTTCGACGTGAATACTCGTCGCACTGGCAGGTGCCTATCGGTTTCCTGATAAATGAGTACGCAAACTGTGCTAGTATAAGATAATGGGTAAACATAGAGAATGAAAAACTTTATCGCACTACGTCGGTACAATTACCTTTAGATTTCTAAAACGAAATCTATTTTTTAGCGTATATGACAAACTGGCCATTGCAAGTCCGTTTTTGCCTTTCCGAACGCGCCTGTAGTACTTGTCCTCATATTCGTTGCTGTCCACAACAGTCTATTTACCACTAACGACGACGTGTAAAAGTGATAGTGTTCCAAATTTCAACATTTGTCAAATACCAGCAGATACTTTTATTTCGTCTACAGGATACCCAGGAATTTTTTGACCCAACCCATGTAAAGAAATTGATCTTTGAAGTAGAAAAATTCGATACGCAATGAGTGTCGAACGCCGGTTCGAGTAGGGCCTAGAAATATATTTACTTTCTTAGCTTCGTACAAGGCGAGTTGATAATTCATCGCAACCATTCTGAGTAAACACTACGGATGGTACATTGGAACTGTTGCATCGATCTAGTTAAGCGAAAATCAAATTATTATGGTTTAATGCCCGGCTTATTATTTGGAAAGAACTTAATCCTCGACGGTTTCCTGCTGCTCCATGTTCTCAAAATTGGCTTTTCGCTTCGTTTAACTTCAGTCGTATAGAGGGTGCAGACGGCTACCAAACGACAATCCCTAGACCCGTCGAAGTTCATATTCGCTCCCTCCCGCCCCCCCTTACGCGTCTGGTCTCTAGCGAGCCTCGTTGTCGTTGTTGATATGTCAGTGACTCGCTCTTTCGTCTCTGTCTCTCCCTTGGCCTTCCCACGACAAAGTTGCATTTACTGTTTCATTCAAATTAATCGAGCACAGTTCTTCCTCCCCCAGTCGTTACTTCCACTGTTCGCTTCATCCCTAAGCCTCGTGCTGAGACATTTGGAGGGCTTCCATTGTCGTCTGTTGTCCGTCTATTGTCTATCCCGTCTAACCACTCGTTTCGCAGCCACTCCTTTACACGTCCATGAGACGAGGCGGATGAACGCTGCTCATAGAGATCCGTGCAAGCTGTCGGGACATTGTCGGTGCAGCGGTGGTCCTCATGAATCGCAGGTCTCCAGAGAATCGGTAGCGCCAGCGGAGATTGAGTCGCTTCTGACAGAGACAGCACAACAAAGGCCACACGGAGATCCATGAGCAGACCATCGCCTGTCAACACCCTGTAGGCGGCTGCTAAACGAACGAGCACTGCTTTCAGTCCAACACATTCGTGCAGCTGTAGGCCTACTATGCGTTTCCGTTTCTAATCAACAAACTCCAAGGCCGCTAAGCCAATGCCTGCCTACCATGATACTTTGCCTCTGACACGGAGATGGTCTACAGAGACGCCGCCAGATGTTGGGTACCGTATGAGCGTGATAATTTTATTGGCGAGAAACGATATAGGTTTTACAGTAGAATGAATGATGTGTTTTTATGATATCAGATAACCCTACTATGAATTGAAAAATTGGCATAATATGCACCCCTCCGAACCTGTAGATCTTATTTCGTACACTGCTTCAGTGAGGTACCTCTCTATTTAATTCAGCTCATAGTTAGGTAGTATGTAAAATATGTGTACTCTTGAGATGAGCCATATACTTTTGATCGTTAGCAGGACAACTTTCACCATCCGAGAAGTTTCTAACCTTCGGTAGTGGTTATGGTATAAAATATATACCAATAAGGGGGGAAATAAGTCAATAGTAGAACAATTCTCTGCAGCAAATAACTTCTTTGCCCACACAATTCACTAAGTCCTCACATTTGATTAAAAAATTACCCACATATAGGTTAACCGTACAATTTATTCGATTTAAAAGACCTGCCTGATAGCAGCACTATATAAACTGTCGAGTCTGAAAAATTTTTTTTGTTTATAATATGTGGACACTAGCTATTGCGGACTCACGACTCGGTGCACCACCGTTCCCAGAGGAAGCACATTTACATAATCGTCCTTGGATTATGTATGCATAATAACTTTGTAGAAAATTTCTTGATCTGCAAATGACTTTTAGAAGAAAGACTGACAGAATAATCGTTTACTTCTGCTGATATGCACAGAATAAAACACATTTCGGCTTTGGCTGCTTACGGTGCCCATTGTCTGACCGGTATCCTGTACAACTGTCGCTAATCGCACTCGAGTTCGTTGACATGAAGGTTTCGGTACCCGCCTGAGAGCAGCCAAGCGCCTAGGCACGAGTCAATTGCTTTGTACAAACAAGATTTATTCAACGTTCGATATCTACGTACGATAGAAAGTTTTGCCACCCAAATAGTAGGCATCCAGTGGAAAAATAGGAAATGGTACAAGATTGTTTTAAGCACTCCAGACACTACTCAAATATTGACCCTTTCATTAGAAATGACCTTTACGACATATCTCGCTGAAATTTTCGAATAAATCTTCTTTGAGAGGTCGTATTTGTTAATGGTTCGTTATGCTATGCTTTCTAGGTGCCTTCCTAGTGTAAGGACGTACACAGAAGACAAGTAGCTTTAAACAATGCCTAATAACTACTTTTACTGCGAGCTATAGGCCGAAGTATCCGGAAGGAACAGGTCAGGTCGGGTGCCACTGTCATGATGGCCGCTGCATTATCGAATTCGTTGCAGTAATTTGGTGCCGAAAATATCGTCACAAGTGATCGGTCTGCGAAAAACTCATACCCTTCAGCAACCACCTAGAAAGTGCGTACGTTTAGTTAAAACGCCATTCAAAGTGTCTAGTGATTTTTAAAGCACTTTGAATTATCCGTACAAACAAAGTTCGGAGTCGAAAGCCCACCTCTATCCTCGCGCAAATGCGAGTCGGATACCAGCCCTGATCGTTATTGTACGCAACAGTGTTAATGGAAGTTGCGTGTATTCCACGCACTACACATATAGCAAGTTACTAGAGTAAGAAGTAGATAGGTGCTGAGTAAGACGCATAAAACCTGATGGGCGCGTGCGACGAGGTCGAGTCCGAGTTGAGCCAAAAATTTATTTAGAGCGTCCGCTCCGAAAAGGTATGACACTCCCCGATCGCTTTGGACCCAACCTGATCCTGGAAATGGGTCGGCCCACAGTAGGTCCGACGCGATGCCCGAGTCAGGAACGTCATGCATCGGCCTTGGAAGTGACCGAACGCAATCGAATGTTTTTATGTCAGGTGATGGACCTCCGTGACAGCAGAAAATTTTGTCAGCGACCAATGCTGAAATTGTTATACAGAATTAATTGCTCAGTCAGAACAATACTATTCAACAATACGTAAAGTAGGTCCTAAACCGTAAACGGATACACAGTAATTAGTGCGAGGTTGATCCGATTCTTTTTCTTATAAAATTATATCATCCGCAAGGTCTACATTATAGGAATCGCACTTGAGTTGTCAACGAAAAGAGATACAAATTTTCTGTTAACGGTTAGGAAGGTTCTAAACATCGCACCTGCAAGGGGTAGCCAGGCAAAGAGATCATTGAACTTTTGGTAGACTTCAAGATTGTACCGATGACGACATTCTGTTAAAAATCCATACATTGAGTTTATGCGTATACACTCATGATTACCACGCAACATGAACACGTTGCCCGGGTATTTGATCTTGTAGATCAGTAGCAAGCATAATACTTCTATTGAGTTTCGACCTCGATCGACATAATCACCCAAGAATAAGTAGTTTGCAGTAGGAGGATGTTTTCCTGCAAATACGAATACGAATAATTTTTTTCCACGATATTTTAATAATTTTAACACACCAAGTCTACCTAGAGCCGTCTCTGAGGATTATCGATGTCGCGCAGGAACAAAGAGGAATCAGTAAGAGATCGTTACTCTTTTATCAGCGGCTAAGTGCATGCGGTCTGCAAATTGGAAACTGTTAACGTGATAAGATACATTTGGCAAAGGTCAATAATTTAGCTTTTTATATAAACATTTAAAATACATAGGTGCATCTATACGAGTCGTTACTTCGCCTATATATCTATCGCCTCCTATAATGGCCCAATGCAATACTCAGATTTCTTTGTCCATCATTCTACCTGCTATTTCTTTCCAGAAGTCTGCAGAGGAGCACCAATGTCGGTGACGATACCTAGGTTTTTGACGTAAACTCTATTCAACATATACCATGTTAATGCTTTAAGGCTGACCGTACGGCACGTACTTACCTTGACTAAGAATTCGTAGCAAATCATGGAACTGCCCATGTATATCACCGCAAATATGAAGAGGCGGACTAAGTTCTATGAGCATTGGTTGCGACTGAAATACATCTTGCGATTTTTTGATAATGTAACAAACCTCCTCGTGTTTGAGATCGACATATAACGATTTGGTCTTGCGGACCCTAAGGAGGCGTCGCAGGATGTCCTGTAAGTCGATATCGACTATACTGTCCGAATACATTCATAGGCACAATCAGTCACATCGGCTGATCAGAAAAGTTCCGCAAGACGTCCTCGTGCAACTCTAGGGACAACTCTCAAAACGAACTTCGTTCTCGTATGTAAAACAGAACCATACCAACAAGGGCAAAAAGCTTCTTCTATCTGCAACCATTCAATACATGTAAAAACATAGATTGTGTTGGAATTATGTTTTTCGAAGTTGAAGACCTCTCTTACGACCTTTAACTATCAGGGCGTCCAAACGTTAGCCTCCGCAGTGCGTAGATTTTTACGGGAATAACTTTCTATCTATTGCAGTTTCAACTGTCTACCATACTCAATGGTAATGATGGTGGCAAGGTTTTCCCATTGAACGAGCAACCTCCGGAAATATCACACTAATTTATCAATAGCAGTATTGCCATAGACCCCTATTGAGTGCATCGCGATAATACGATGAACAATATTCAATAGCCCTTAATTTCCAGTGGAAAAACACTTCACAAATTGCTGAGAAAGGCTTTTGCTCCATAAACAGGCAAACCGCCCGCAGACAAATATGACTTAATAACCTGCCATAGATTTCTCAAATAAACTTGGTCACTGATAGTAAAATTGTTATTATCAAAGTCATGTATACACTAAACTTAATGAATAATTAACACCATTAAAAACTATATGAATAATTTTCTCTATTCACACAACTTGGGTAACACGAACCAATTCACTTGGCGTCTTATACTTAACTTTGTTGTAACTCGGTACGGCAAGTTTTTTTTGCTGCGTTTGCTAAATGGCGAGTTCGCAACATTGTCTTTGCGCTGGCAAGGCTCGGTGACTGGTACAGAATATTTCAAGAAAAAGAAACACTACACTTTAGTTAGTATGCAAACGATAAGGACATCGACTGACACGGTTCATAGAGTCGTCCGTTGACTTCTGCCCTACTGTTCAGCTTTAAATAGTGACGAAGTTTTCTTCATGCACTAGCACACTACGTTGACGAAGGATATGATCTCTTTGAAGATGTGGCGTTCCTGCGGTTGTCTAAATGCCTTGACTTCGAAATAATAACATTATGCAAGGAGGAGATAATTGTATAGTTGCATTGAGATAACTACGAAAAAAATTACACACCAGTGGAGAGTGCACTAGGCCATACGAATTTTGCTTAAATTTTCAAAAAAGGCGCCCTGTGTCTTCTAAGCAGCCCCTATCTTGTACACTCAGTAGCCGAAACTTGTATGTCTACGACAGTTCGAAACACGTTCTGAGTGTCGAAGCTGTACTGCAAACAGAGGACTGGGTTGCTAGATAGACTAAGTGAAATTATGAGATTCAGCGGTAGAAATGTGAGTTCCGTTTTATTCAAGGATTCGACCCATAATTATGAACGTAGTTCATTAAAAGTTCCACTTACTGGAGACATTGTTTCCGGGTTGAACTTGGCAGTTACGACATGTTAGTGCAAAAAAGGATGTGTTGGACTAGTCAGAATGAAGGAAGCACACTCATCTCAATTCGTAACGTATTTCAGGCAACATTAAGCGAATCGGTCCCGGCACGGTGATGCGTTATCTCGTCTAAATACGCACATGCTCCGCGTTGAGGAATACAGGGGTCCTTTAGGACGTTTCAAGTTCCAACTCATTGGAACGCATCCGAAGACCAGCCGGATCCCCTAGCCGGAATGCTATTATTAACGCTGGCTCAACTACCAAACAAAAGCTGTTTTGTTACATTATTTTGTTATAGAGCACTAGAAATGGTTACGGCTGTCGGTAACAAGCCACGCTGTGGTGTTTGGCTGCTTCAAGCGCATTCGATTTAATCCCGACTAACGAGGCAAATCCAGCCAAAATGTGAGCCTCATCGTAGTAGGAGCAGACGAACCCCTGACGGCTTTAGCGGGACCTGCATCGGGGGTAACTGGCAGTTGCTTTTCGATTTGCCTCAATAGTTATGGAGGGAATTCTATTTTCTACAGTTCCAGTATATCGTATTTGATAAGGTCGTGTTATGCAGAATAAACATGCATTGATTTTCGAAGCCCATCTGCTACGCAGGTAGAGGATTGCAAATACGAACACAAAAAGCTGCAGCAACAACGTGCGATCATTTATTTTGATGAATAATCATTCTGATTTTATATCTATAGGCTGTATGTTGCCTGGGCCATTCGAAGTATATGAGGCAAATAACGGTAATGAGTGGACCCACGTATACTTTGACTGAAGAATAGACGGCGACGACGGCGGCAGTAGTGGCTGCAATCACAACGGTGGGTTAGGAGCAAGCTCAAGGACCCTCAAAATATTTTCGAAATACGTAATGCTTGTCGTGAGTGATTTGTACATGCCCGAGGGCTTGTTGCCTGCGCTGTAAGGGCTTACTCCTTAGGCAAGGCAACGACCTCGAATGGTTGTGTTGAAAGCTGTCGGAGTCGAGAACTTCGATCGTTGGGGTCGACAGTTTGGTAGCGCTTTACGTATGCGCTTCTGGGTTCCGTAATTGGCAATCGTATATCCGAAAATATAAGAAGCCCTTCCAACTAAAGGTGCTTACTGTCGCATCAAACACTAGTATATGGGGCATTGAATATGCCTTTATTTGTGCCTATGCTTAAGAAGCATTATTGGCAGAACCATACGAAGGAGAATATTTAGGTTATGGGAAGCTGCTTTTACAAAATAAGAACAAATATTATCACAAAATGATAAACTTATCAAAAGCTTACATGTCGTGTGGATGATTTCAAACAAACAATACATATAACAAAAATATAAAATGTTAACATGTTTATGCAAGTTCTCTAGACAAGGCGGCTTACGGCATTCCGTTGCTCGTAAATCAGCTAAGTTCGCAAAAATGCTTGCTCTTCTTTTCTCTTGCACAGAAATGGTGCCGAAATTCAGCAGAACGTATGAAAAAAACCTCCATAAACAACCGCGCATTTCCTTTCTATCATTTTACGTGAGAGTTTTTGCTACAGTCGTACGACTCATTACAGACTTTGCTTGCTTGCTGTTGTTGCTGCTATTTTAAGTCCACCTAGCAATATCTATTTACCACTTCACTATCGTCCTCTTATATTCGAAGGGCACCCTTAGCCACTTGCTGCTGCACAAGCAACAGTAAAATAGAGCTCGAGCGACGGAAGACCAACGCGGTCCCTAGTCATGCTCTATGTGCAGTCAATAAAAGACTGGCCTTCGTTGCCGATACTGCTAACACCGCCGTCCAACACAAAAGCCGCACGACCGCTTTGCTCAACCGTAAATCATCAGGAAATAGGATAACATCATTGGCATTCACCACTCGCATAGACGCATCGAAAGTGCGCTCCCGTTCGTCTAGACGAAGTTTATTGCAGGGCCTGCAGTCGTGGACCATCGTCCGTTCGGTGGCATCGTCATCGCCGCCGGGATGTAAATGTCGTTCATTCGTTCTACCGGCAACAAACTCGCACTTCTTACGAATTGAGCTCAGCCGCTGCTGCTGCGCGTCAGCCTTCGATTGCTGTCGCCTAAGGGAGCGAGGGTTCAGTGCAAGTGACAAATATGTGAGTGGGGGGGGGGGGGAATAAACTACATTTATGGGGTAAGATGGGATTTGGTTTTCTGGAAACACCTTTTTTGCAGAGATGAATGTCCTATCCGTTATATAGATCAGAATAGACTGAAAAAGGCCGTTTTCAAAATTGTAACTATATCCTGAGTCACGGTCCTGCCCTTAAATGCAGCCTAGGTTTTTGGTTAAGGGTCACTAAACATAGTGTTTAGGCAAAATTTAATGAAACGCGCCACTTTAACGAATGCCGTTGTATGCAAAAAAAAAAAGCTTCCAGGTTTTAGAGCTCTCCGTGGCATTTTTCTAGCGTCCGCTGCTCAAATCTCTGCTAATTCAAAAAGTTAGAGAAGATTCAAGAAGTGAGCTTAAGCATTTGAGGACACAGTTCCAATCGCTTTCCACGACGGACAATGCGCCCGCTCTAACGTACGTAAATGACGCAACTTATTGTGTACATTTTATGCCTAATAATAGTTATATATTTTTCCTTTTTTGCATTGCAATAAGCTGTTGTCATCGCTGAAGAGTCTTTTTTTTGCGCTAGTTTTTTTTGTTGACTTTCGGCCAAGCCAATCGACCCTTTGGACTCTCTAGACCAGACATTTTGACTGAGTCTGACATTTGAAATCGTATGGGAGACTCGAAGGCAAAGGACGGTAGGCTTTACTACCCTGTAATAATTCCATGTCTGTCTGCTTTGCTCAGCATCGACCACTGCTTCGACGATTTTGAGCTACTACGATATGTGTTCAAGGATCGCTTTTTGTCCTGTATACTGCCGCAACCCCCAAAACAAAGACGGGTTTCCGCCCTTACCACCCATCAGTTTTCTACAGCAGTTGTGGTGACTCCTCCTCGTTTTCATTTTCCCTCTCTGTGCCTCTTTATCGTTTGCTCTGCTTTCCTACTTTCTTAGCTGGATGTTCGTGTCAAGCTTGGTACTCTCGAGTGAACCTTTCCAAACTCCGACATACTCTGACGAACTTGGTGCGTGCAGGGGGATGAACAGGCGCCAGCCGTTCGGGAACCAGGCGATCCTACGACGTAAATCCAGCGAACAGCTCCAATTGAGCTTATGCTCACAGTTCGGCATCGGGTACGGGCTTTACGTATGACGTACTCGCGCTGCGCTCAGTACCCCGAATGTTCGCCGATCACATCACATCACCCTTTGTAGGTTTGCTTTGACCTGTCTCAAAACGAGGATAGGCTCCTTCGCGTGAGTGTAGCCTCCGCTGCAGTAGTTGTGCTGTCGACAATGATTCTGCGTCACTGGCTCTATTTCTCGCAGCCACTGCTTGCGATATATCGTAAGGTTCGTTTGATCAGACTTTCGTCATCCAACGTTAGCCGTTTGGCGTTGAAGCTGCGGGACGGCGTACGAATACGTTCGATTCAAAGCCGCCGCGCCGTTGATCGGAGCGGGCTTTTCCCCGTTCTTCCACTCATGTGATCATATGCGGGGCGTGGAATGCGTCCCCAGCTAGTTTAGTGGTCTCCTTTGTCTTCCTGCTTGCAGCCTGCTTTGTGCTTGCGTTTTTTTCGCTCGAATACATTGGCACCCACAGCGGGTGCGCGCTATATATTATATACGCTATCAACGAAGTGTATATAATGAACGAGACGGATCTAGTTGGCGCACGAGGACCTAAACATAGCGGGACGGAGACAGAACGCGAGAGAAGCGTCTAACAAAGACCAAACAGGCCAGCAGAAGACAGCAGGGCTAACGGCGCAGAGCACGGCTTCTTTTCAAAATCCTTCTTCATCTTTGTCTTCGAACATTTTAGTACTAATCCTAAAAACGCTTGCTAGATATAGACGCTTGGAGCCATGTCAAAGTCGAATAAGATCTGCCTTTAACCCTTGGGCTACACTCAGTTTGATAATTGAGATCAGATTCTCAATTAATGTGCGGCCACCAGAGGCGAGGATTGTGCCTTAGACTAGTGGGACAGTTAAAAAGCAGAAGCTGACAGCTCTTGACAAGAGTTGTTGTCATAGACACATTAAATTCTATTGGTTAGTAGACTTTGCTTGTTTCCAACGAATTTAACGAGATAAGCCTGTCAGTAGGTATCAACAACAGTGTAACGGCAGCAAACCGATGCCTCTTGCAGCATTTTTTTCTATTGCGTTGACATGCTGAAACTTTTCAGAGGTGTGGGGCACTAAATAAACCTTTTTTTAGTAGATTTTAAAAAAACTGTGAACAATCATTTAGATATGTTGCTAAGTTCCGATAGCAGATTTTAGCAACAGCCCCACGTTCCGCGTAGCACGCAAATTGTCGTAGTTGAACGAAAATTGTATACGACTATATGTTTTGATTAGAAACCAATCTGTTACGAATATATCACAGACAAAGCAACTGATCAAAAGCTCGATTCTGTATTTTTAGCAGATATACATCAAAACTTTTCAAACTTGTGTGCAGAGACCGTGGCATCTATGTCTTTATCTATCTAATTTGGGTACATTATTAAAGTTATGTTCCCTATACCCGAGTTAAGTTGAAGCCTGCGTTGTTAACAAGTCTAAAATATAGAATCTCATTTAATGAATAATCACACATTTGGAATAATGCCTTCTCTTAACACATCAACCAAAATAACTCTTAGGTATTGCTTCGTGTTCGGCACATGTGATGGCTGATCGAGCGCTAGATAAGCAGCCTTGCTTATCACACGCTTTACTATCGCCGACTCGATTATGATTGACTTTCGTTCTGTGCTTCCGTATAGAGATTCTAGAACGGACGGGACCATTTGTGCAGTTTGCTTTGTATGTGTACAGTGTCTTAGTGTCCGTTGAGGGCTGTCATTTAAATCAACTGCAGTCTATCTTCTGTAAATGAAGACCTGATAAAGATTACATCGCGTTCTGCATCTGAACCTAAGCGTCGCCAAAAACAGTCTTTTTCTGATAAAGGCCGCGTCCAATATGCACATGCGACGCCTGGCGGATAGGATACTGCTGAAAGGTCGGTCCATACAACGTATTAACGAGGTCTATTGCCTTATGGAGACACTGAGTTTAGTACTTGAAGACGAAAGACTAGAGGAAGATGAAAGAAACGTGCAGTTTTTCAGAAATTGCACCCTTAACTACCAAGTCGTCTTCCTTTTTATATTAGCAATAGTTCTTTGGGGGAATTAATCGATAAAAAAAAGTCATATTGTATGAACGTATGTAAAAATGTTCAAATGAATATGGGCGGTTAGGCAGACTACTCAGTGAACGTACTGTGACATATTACGCCGCATGGTACCTGGGTTATATGTGGTCACGTCTTGTAGCATCTGGTGAATGAAAACTCAGCGTGCCATATAAGATATGCTAAATCATATGTACTGCAAAACGTGTACGTATTAATTCGACTTCCATCAGCTTTCTTTCCCGTGAACGGATAAACTTAAAATAAACGAGGGCAGTAGTAGATTTGAATCTGAGCCTTAGATCGTTTTTAGAGCTTTAGATATGTTTAGCGATAAGCGAGCAGTTCTGTGGCGGGCTGAAGCTCGGGTTTAACTAAAGGAGTTTTTTAATTGCGCCGACAAGAAGTGTTTTCCATATTATTTGAATTACGTGGAAAACTAGTGGGGCTACCCTAGTTTCGAACGGGGCTGACGCTATTCGTAGAAAAAATCTGGGTGCAGTTTATGTATCCTCACTCACCACCATCGCTTGTCGTACTCTGCCCGTGACGTGCTCTGCAAAGGCTCGGCCATTCGCAGGTAATATCTCGTCCACGTTTTCGTAGCTGGTCACGTACTTCAAGGCGCTTCTACTTATATGGAATACGTTAGTCGCAATAAGCCCCTCCCGCAGCAGAACTTCATGGCCTCTATCTTGTTCATGTTAATGACCAATTTCGCCCCATCCGCGTATACGGAGAGCTTTACGAAAGCTTACTAAATACGAAATTGACTTTGTCAAAAGATGGTAAGATCGTCGGCATAGTGTGCCATTTTTACTTGTTTTGCTGGGGCTTGAACACGCAGGCAAATCATTCAGCAGCAGAGAGAAGAACACTAGTCTCAGGTTATCATCCCATGTTGCGTCAGTTTGTCGGAAAAAGATTCTGAACTGGGCCATTCTATGCTGACAAAGTTTTCCTATAGAATAGTCCTAATCAGATGCAGCATATTCAGAGAAACTCCGCACTGTCAATCCTTCGAAGCTTGTCTTGTGGAGCCATATCAAAGGGCGACACAAAATCCATTAACACCGACTAAAGTGGATGACTTGGTCGACGACAAAAGCGTAAAGCGTTGTGCGAAATCCGTGTCATTCAGTCGAGCTGCATGAGCAAGCTTCTCTCTGGTGTATAAAGAAGGCGTAAAACAAACACTAAATATGGCCAAAAAGCAGCCTTAAACGCTACTATACTTGAGTGCTTAGATGAAACAAAGAAGAACTTTGATCATTGCGGGATTCGGGCGAAGGATGAGATGTTAGTGACTCCAGAACTTCCAAGCGGCTGCGTTTTTGAATTACTCAATACATATATAATAGTATGCCGATTTTACCTTTTTTTTTTTTTTTTTTTTATATACCCTTAGCGGATTTCACGGATTGATCCAAATCAACTGGAAGTGCATAAGTGTTTCGGTCGAGGTCAGAGACTCTCGAACTAATGAGCAAGTGACTTTGGGCCTGGGAAGGCTGAGAGGATCACACTATCCGAAATGTATGTGTATGTATGTTTGCCGCTCCTTCAAAAAAAAAGGTTATCAAGAACTACAGACTTAACTACTGGCCACGAATAGGCATTAAGATGGATTGGTTGGAGAGGTCAGCATACTGACGTGTCTCCCTAAGGACTTGGGACTGATGGATGACTTCACGTGCGAATAGAGAACTTGCCTTGAACAGTGTGCTATTGCAGGTCGGAGAAGACTTCGATCAGTTCGCTTTTTCCGAATATAGGTGTACTTATATTTGTAACTATTTGAACTTTCGTTTGAAGAAACACGTTTGCTTTTATGGTTAACCTCGACTGATTTCAATCATCTGCCCTTTCGATGTCCCGCAATCATCCTTTTCGATATATTCTACGAATAGAAAATTGTTATTTAAGTGCCGGTGGTTTATGAAGGGGGCAAGCGAATTAACCCTGCTTCGTTAATGTATGAAACTACAAAGAAAAGCTAGCCGATTTAAGGATATGGTACATTTTTTCTTTTTGAAGATTTGGAATAGAATACGTTCACTCTGAAGGTAATGTGATATAGAAATTCTGTGAGTGCTTATACATAGATAAACAGGGACCATAAAATATAGCCATAACCGTAGAAGCATGGTATCAAAATACGTATTGTCCATTATATGCATTCTAAACGCGTGCTATTTCATTGAGAAAGAATGTTAAGAGACAATGTCCCTTACAGAATAAAGTTCGAAGTTCTTCGCACCATCGGAATCGTATTTGGAAATGTGGTAGTTTAACTTACCGATTTTTATATTTCACCTTGTGATAGGATAAAGTTTGCAACTTCGAAACTAAACATAATTTAATATATATACCTCAATTACTTTTAGCAAGTTCATGTACTCGTTTTACGAGGACAACATTACTTCAGATGAAACGGTTAACTTTGAGAAAATAGCAAAATTGGTTACAGTAGCAGTTGGTGCCTATAAATGAATGGAGTATAAGTACTATTCACTACTGCCAATTCATCTGGATCTATGAATGCCCCTCCTCCAAAATCGGGTACCTAGAACCGACCCACGTACTCTGTATCCTATAAGCTTCGAAGACGCGTTCGGTTAAAATTACTATAGTTGTGATCCAAACCCCTAAATCTAATTTCGCAGTAAAATTAACTTAAATGATCCCGACGGCAAAAGCGTAACTATTGCAGCGAGAAAAAAAAAGACGTGGCAATACATTCGTTTTCGTTGAGAAAGTTCGCTGGGTAGTTCTGTGTTTGTTACGAAATGTTAGGCGTTTCTCGTCTCATCTCACAGGTGAGTACACCATAACTTCCTGCAACTAATAAAATCGTCACATCATCAAAAGACACCTAGCAGGGTCATGGAAATCTTCGATACAAAATCATGCAACTGGTCTCGATTGGGACGGAAACAGATGTGGACACCTGGTCAGGCTTTTCCTTCTTTTAGGTATTATAAAGCAGTTTTGCCTGGAGATCAATTACAAAAATCTTACCCATCAAAGTGTAATGATGCCAGCCAGATGTGGTTGTCTGTAGTAAGAACGGTTTTTTTTTTAGACTTTTTTTCTAGATGTAACGCGATACTTGAACAAAATCTTACCGGAGCTAAAATTTGTCAACTAAAAATTTAACTTACGGTAAAATTGACGTATCAAAGCTATTTATTAGCATCGGCATATATCGCGCGCCGTCTGGCTCAACTTCAAAAGACGTCAACTAATAAACGTTGCTGTAGAGGGTTGCTTCAATTTGCATAGGCCTTTTGGGACTGAAACTAATAAGTTCTGAACGTTGATCCCGCCCCATCTAAATCAATGAAACATTGCAGCCAAAAAATCACCCGAATATCCACCCGTCCTGTGCTGTTTGTATCGTAGAGCCTGTTAGTTACAGTCGTCATAATGTAGGCTGCACGCATAGTCTTCGTGTTCGTAGCGAAAACGTAACCGAACTAATAATATAAGCTATGGCGTTTGAGGGGAGTACGACGCGTGCACAGTACGAACAATGCTGTTTTGGTTAACAGAAACAGCCGTAAGGTTTGAAAATGCTGACTAGTGTTCGTACCTAAACATATGCCAATAGGGATTATTAAAGCACGTTTATTATTTTTCAGTCACAGATTTCATTGGAAATAATAAGTGTCTCTTGAATAGACCAAGATATTGTTAATACATATTAACTTGGGTTCCTGCATGAGGGTTGCCTTGACATGTTTTTGAAGAGATCGAAATCATGACATCAATATGGTGTAAATTGAATGCCTACGATTTTAAACTTAACAGTCGTCTAAATATGCTTGAAGGAATAATGTTCCTAATAAAACACGCACAAAAAATATAGCCAATGTGTAAGCCAATCTAATACAAAATAACCCTAATCGCTAACGATCCTGAAGCGGGACTTCCACAAAAATTCACATTATATATAAGCTTTGTTTCATTCAAGTGTTCCCACTGCTGAAGAACATGTTACTGTAGGGGTTCAAAGTACATTTTCTAGTGCTATACTATAGTACAAGCAGTGAGACGTTTGTTCCTTTAGTGGTACAGGAATTACTAAGTTGAACTCTATAGTAGGGGAAGGCTGATAGAATATGTAGAGGATTGGACGAAAGCGTTATTTTAGATCTTTTTTTTATGTTTAGTATACTATAAATAGGTCCATTCCAATCGATAATTATAATCGCATTGTGAAGCATGAGCATCTTACAAATTGTGTTTCTGTTGCTCATATCATAGGCAATTTGGCGCATCCTTTTAGCAACTTAAAAGAATGTTTGATCTCCTATATAAGACATGTATATGACAGCATATATTGGTAAACTATCTCAACAGGACTATAGCAACAAGAACTACCAAAGCACTTACAGAACAAATGATTATCTTGCCATCTGTAAGCAATCATTAAAGCCGTCATGGCCGAGTAACAACATATCCTACTATTCTTCTTCGTTAACACACAGTTTTTCATAAAAATTGCCACTAATCTAGAACCACAAGAACTGATCGTCCACTTTTTCTCTAATTGTAAGCCTACTTTTTCCGTCTTGGCCTAAACTGTAAAGCAATTTTTTTTTAAACTGTACGCTTACCTTTGCTGTTTCCCCTTGTATGTATTCCGAAACAGGGTAAGTTTTATCAATTTTCTAAGTCGTTTGTCTGGCACTCTCTCATACATTTTTCTGTCCCCATTTTCTCCACTGTATCTTATAAACTCTGTATGTAAACCGAATCTATTGAATTTAATCCTGTGGCATTTTATCATCCCTTCCTCGATTGAAGTTCATGCGTATTAAAATGACAGCGAGGTCTGCTGTGCTTTGAGCCTTAAAAGCAAATTCAATCACTTCCACGTCGTGCTCGTTCACCAGTGAACGGACTCGAGCAATGAGTGGTAGTGTCGTAAGGGGTGGTTTTTGTACGACGTCGTGAACAGACCCTACTCTCTTTTTCTCTCTCTCCTTCTCTCTCTTACTTCAGTTTTTTCTGTGGATCCCTCTCGTCGGCCTCTCTGGACCGTGGCCTTCAGGGTTCGTATGCTCGGACCCACCAAGCTAAACAGCCGGCTACCGAAGAGGTCGCCCCATAGGCTGCTTTTCTCTGCGCAGGCTTTGCAAGCCTTCCATGTCACCGTATTCCCCCCAAAAAAAGTAAAGCGCGAGCAACGAAAAAGAGAATGGTCAATTTACATTTTGATGGGACATCACTCAACGGCGACACCTGGCAGAACAGCAGCAAAACCCCAGCTACTCTTTCCCCCTTCGAAGAATCGAGGATACGCAGATGAACGAAGGACAAAGGAAGAGTGATCCCAGCGGTGAGACTGGGGAACAAATAAGACCAAAGATAAGAAGTAGTGACCCGCTTCGGCTGATCGTGATAAACCACAGTTCGCTATCTAGAGACCGGACAGAGGACAAGGCCTACTTAAGAATTAGTTTAGTATTACACCGCAAACTCCCCGGACGACCAGGCATTGCTCCACTGAATATGGAAATAAGCACACTTCTACTGGGGCGTACCTTCAACCCTTAGCACATCTTCTGTCTAGAGTAGTCCGCGATGGACAACACTCTTATGTTTGGCGGATCATCGACTGCTAGTTCATCACCGCCGCAAGGTGTTGGCGACAGTTGTATTAAAAGATAAGTCCTGAGTGCAAAAAGAAGATTAGTTAAAACGTTAAAAAGTTTTTCTTTTGGTTTTTTGTAGTCGCTAGTGTTGCCACGATTGAAAATGTATAATAAAAGTAAAATTTATAATTTATAGTGGACCTCTGCCAGAAGTATGCATCCGTTTATAGCATTCAGTCTTTCTTATAATATGATCACGCGAAGCGGTCCCTTAATGATAGGAAATACCCAGAGACTTTGCCGAATACATTTACTTTATAGTAAATTAAATAGTTGTGTACAGTGTGCTCTTCTGAATTCCCCTAAATAAAATCTCTCTATGTTTTTTTTCTACGTTATTTCACAACGAATCCGCATATATTATAGGCAAGCCATCCTCGTTTTGCGACTCCAGTTGCAGAGTTGATCGTTTGTTTTGGGCTATCAGTATAAAATGGGCTATATTGCTGTTTATTTCGTATGCGTATATACGTTACTGAAGATATTAATGTATTTGCTGTTCAAGCCTTGTTAAAGCTCCCTGGAAAACGTGGCCGTAAATTTTTTTGATTTATGACTGCAACGAATAGCCTATTGCTGGTAAGCAGCTTGAAACTTAACGTTGAATCTATTGACATTTCTTTTCCATCTACTTCGGCCGTACGTGTTGAAAATTACCGGTGCTTAGAAAAAACTGTTCATGTTATAATTACATACAGACATTCGATAGCATAAAGTTTAATGGCAACGTAATACTGGTTGAATAAATGAACTTCGCAAATATGGTAGCTTTAGTTTTAAGCTATTAAGTTGATACGCTCCTGATAATGTAGTATTTTTGCTTTCGCTATTCCCAAACATTTTCAGGTAGACTGTGACCTTATCAAAACATAGCCTCGCTATCGCAGTATGCATTTCGTACTGTGTCGGCCTGTAGCATTAACTAACTAACCCAAAATACAACCTTACCTTGATGGTACTTACATGCGCGCTTTGTCCTCCTTTGAAGTGAAAGAATCAAAAGTTTCGCATTTGAATTTCCTCAGCATGTCGCAACAATAGCAACACCAATGGCGGCAACAAAAGCCAGAAGTAACAGAGCCCGTCAAGCTTCTCTGACGATAGAGTTCTGTAGCAATAGTTCTGTAATAACAACGGCAAGCGCAAATGCCCCTGAGTCTCTTTGCCTTATCCCACATCTTTTTCCCCGGGTTCTGTCTGCTCATTTCGTTGTGTTGGATTTGTGGGCCACCATATGCCACCACGAGAAAAGCGGAAAGTCGACTTTAATGTTCCAACAGCACTCGCTCCTCTGATGCTGGCTACTAACTGGAAGCAGGTCTCTGACCGCCGTCGCCGTCGTTATGTGATGGGACACAACGATGCGGGAAGGCATAGGGAACACCAGTAGAGTGGTCAAGAGAAGCCGAAACGCGGAATGTCTAGGGAAGGGCCTTTCGATTGGAGGGGTGAAGTGAAGTTTGTGAAGCATTTGGGATGGCGGGAAGCACGCGCGCCTTAGCATCCCCCTCGAGGGGGATTTGCCAGCGGAATATTTGGGGACAGAAGCTCTGAAGGAAACTTTCTCCACCGACGGAAAAGAGTGGTCTCATCAGTGTCGCAGCAGCAGCAGCAGCAGTGGTGGAGGCAACGGCGACTCGAGAGAGACGTAACAGCTGGGGCTGATATGGCTCCTCACTCCCTTTCCCTGTTTCCATGGGGCCCGGTATGGCCCTCAATTTCACCCTCACACGGTCGTCGTGCTTTTACTTCCTGCAGCCGGAGAGCAGGAGCGGTTCGCATGGCTACCACGAATTTGGTCGTTCGCTGCCATTCGCTAACCCGCCCACAACGTAGAATGGCTCACCTAGTGGGAAGCAGAAAGCCAACCAAACACAACCGTAAATGCAGCTCCCCTGGGTTGTTACCTCCCGGACTGAGTAGAGCGAAATGAGAGCGAAAGAGAGAGAGAGCGGGCGGAGTAAGGCACTTAGAAGGTGAACTTGGAATGAGCAGTCGCTTGTAACATGCCAACATGTGCTACGGCAGTGATGGAACTGTAGCGCCACCACCGTCGAAAAGTAAGAGTCAGGTTGCCTCGAGAAAAAGAAGAAGGCCAAACGAAAGTCAACGGACAAAATCGGGGAACCGCGAGCAAGAAAGACTGGGACAGAGAAAGACATAAAGGGGCGGGTAGCAGATGAACGTGTGGAGCACGTGCGGCAAAATCCAACGAACGAGGCAAGAAAAGAAGAAAACTCTATGATAAAGGAAAACGAAGTGTGGAAGCAAGAAGCGATACAAATAAGAGGAGTGAGGAAAGCTGACTCGCGATGATAACAAGAGAAGACACGTGAAAGTACGATAGAGATAAGGTCAGAGAAACGGTAGGAAGAAACGGAACTTCCAACTTTTCCCAAGCTGCTTTGAGGCGAGACCGGTATGAGATAGGATGAGCGACCAGAAGTAGCCTCGTGCAGTCGTCAAGCCTGTGCCGAGTGACGTAAAGAAAAGTCCTACACGAGCTTGGTGCTCACCTCGACGACTCGCCGTGCGTCGTCCACTGATTTGCTGTTGGAACACCATCGTGAAAGTGGGTACAAATAGGACCAATATTCGTGCAAGGTGACGCTGGTTGAGTGCGACGCGCTTGCCTCGAGGATGTAGTAGAAGTTCTGCTTGGCTTCTAAGGAGCAGGAGGAAGCGACAAAAAGCAGGTACTGATAGTTACAGGGAGAGGGACCTAGGCGGGTGTGTGAGTTAGAAAAGTCGTTGGAATATGAGTGGCTTGAGGACGAACTCGATCTAGAAGGGTAAAGGTAGCCGCAAATGTGTGACCAACTAATGTTTACCAGATTCGACGCGATCGTTTCTTAAATACCGGATTGATGGAACACCGTAACGCGCTGAAAGGCTGTGTCGGGGTGTAAATACAGCATACTTTTGATTTGATACCTAGGCAGACCAATTTCAGATAGAACGCCTAGAGCTATAAAGTTGAAAAAAATGAGCTAGGAAGTAATGATCACGCTTATTTAACGCTCGGTCGTTGTACTTTGAAGTGTATGAGATATTATTGTAGATATAGCTTATGTCACAATTCCACCAATTCTGGGCAATTCTTCCTACGGTAACTTCAACGAATTACCATGTCGCTTCTCTTATACCTACATCGCCCTAGCTCTTTTCACAATACCTTACTTGGGTAGTTTAGCTCATGTTCTAAATGTTGTTTCTCAGATTAAGCGCACACACACTAGTCAGAAGTAATGACACCAAGGGGTTACGAGTTGAAATGAGAAATCAAAAGCTGCAGCGCACAATTGGATCTGAGTAGATGAAAATCCGATTACGTCAAACCCTATATCCAGCTGTTATTGCTTAGGTTTCGCTAGAGTTGTTGCAAGTTTTGCTATGAAAACTGGCTTCAATTATCAGAACAAGACGAGTTGTTATTGAATGGCTCTAAGATCCCTGATATATACCAATATTATTTGTTCGAAGCATCTTAACGAAAGAATTTCCCAGATCACTCTACAGACGATGAGGTGGAGTTCAAGTGGATGCCGCGGCTGCTAAGAATGGTCAAATGACAAACTCAAACTTAGAACACAGTTTTACTCATCCACCCAGCAACTATCCATCTAACAGTCGTCAACCTGCGTCCTGCAACGCCCAACGTCAACGAAGCTGCTCGCTATTCGCCTGTTCTTTGGTTGTCAATCGGCACTCAAAAGACCCTGCCCCGCTGCGACCCCACTGCTCCGGGTACGTCGCCAGAGTCATCATTCGCTGCGCTACTACACCTCTTGTAAGTCGTCCCATTGAAAACTTAATTAGATTTGAAGAGGCCAAACCCCAAAGGAGGCAAAGAAGGACTAGCCAACATTTCCCCACTATTCCGTACCCCTTTTAGGGGTTGATCACAGAAACTCCTGTGGCGCAAGCAAGCCTTAACGGCCAAACGGAGGATTCCTAAGCGAAACACTTGTCGCAAAGCTATGACAGGAGACCCTTTCGACAAGACATCTTGCACCTAGCCAGCATCGCTACTTAAGATGTAGGTACTTGCTGCCATCTGCTTTAGTCAACATCAGGCACTTGCTAACGGACTTACGGAGTTTAGTCCAAAATAGAAATTAGAAGCTCTGCTGCATCCTGTTTTGCCACTTATGTCAAGAATACATATCATACCTCGTTTTCGAGTTTCGATACTTTAAGTTCCATGTTATGCCATACGATACTCGACCGGTTGGTGTGCAATCAGAATGCGGAACAAGGGTGAGACTACCAGGTAAACGATAAACGTTGTCTATCACCGGTTCGGGCTGTGGAGACATTTGGCGCTGAGCACGGAGTCTTACTTCACACCCGTTTTTCCATTAGGTACAAAAATTCCAACAAAGTATGAAAAGTCTACCAGTTATCGAAGTGCACTAAATAGGAGTTATAGTTTTGAAAAAGAGAGTCCCGTTACGGGGCTTGTTACCGTTACTACGACGTAATGAACGAAGGAAACGTGTGAGGATAAAAGGCTTTTCAGAGAACATCAGAAAAAGCAGATTTGATTATCCACGAGACCCATCCACTGAAACCCAGACGATCTGCCTATTCGTTTGAAGTTGGGTATTCTATATAATGTAAATTATTCCGTAGATGTAACAGCTAAACATTTTTATGTATTCCGTGGGCTACTTCGTTGAAACATTTTACAGTTTAGATTACCCCCACAGAAGTTACCTGTATCCCTTCGACTGTCACCCGAAAAACTGAAGCCTATACCTCTCGTATACGGGCAAGTGGTCATATCCTTTCGTGAAAAAGTTACAATGCACATCAGACATGCTATGGGTAGCGTTTCTTGAGAGTGCAAGAATAATATTACTCACATATTGTAGAGCTCCTGCGGTTTCTACCGACTTGTCCCGGTACTAATTTTTGTATCTCTCCTTTGAAATTAAATGAAAACCATTACAAAACTTCTGTAGAAGCCAGTACAGATTGTAGTCTGATGATGCAAGGTGGTGATCAAACGGCAGATGCAGTGAAACTTCCCAGCAAATTTTCTTCATTTTTGTCAGGTATGTTAGAGACGTATGTGTTCGGATTTGCTGTGGCAAAACACAACACTTTTCTATTCACTAATTACAGGCGATTTTTTCCAAAGTAATCTCGTTAGTTATTGATAATAGAAGTTCAAATAGATCGCGTTTACTAGCCAAGAGTAACTTATACCATACAAATTATTTTCGATCAGTTTTTCCGATGTCAGCCTGGGTTTTGCCACAAACTGACTGAGTTTAATTTTTATACGCTCATTACATAGTTGTATGCACTCTATTTTTCGTCATCCATGACTAACTGCGATAGAAATAGCTGAATTTCGTTACGTTTCTCTAGAGTTTCACCCACGAATACACTGTTGAGTAAATTCTGTTCCGCCATTTTTGTGACAGGCGGATATTGAGCTTTCTTTGTAGCCAGCTTTCTTCAAATTTTTTTAGTGATCTCATGGCTAACAACGTGTCGGTCTTGCTCGAGTTTTTCGCACTAATTTCATCAACTTTTTTTTTTGAGTTTACCGCAACCACTACGACGTACATCAAAAAACACACACACACACACACACACACAAAGAACACAAAAGTTTAGAGTGAAAGTGATGCAACGATCCCTGGGCCGTTCCTTTCGTTGAAGTATCTTGATTATAAGCAGCAGACATTTTTTATAGCCCTGGACAGCATTTGTGCTTCTATCATAGCAAAACATAATATAGAGTAAATTTCATTCATCTTTAAAGTCCTCAATAGAAGCGTTTCAACATTTTTAGCGCAGCGACTATGGCTAAATGTCAATTTCGGAGTGATGTCAACACCGACCCAATGCAACTCATCTTACTTGGTATGTGTAACTTTAAAGCTACCTAGCTAGAAAATGGATCAATATTTCTTCTAGCGCAGGCTTGTTCGTGTACCTAAAGACGATAAAGATATTGTCTTCAGCTGTTTATCTATCTTTGCAATTAAATGGCGTACTGTTCGCCAGTAAGCTAAACAGTATCAATGATTGTCAAACCTAGAGTATCAGCTCTTAAGTGCGAGTTAAATGTACAGATTTATTGATAAGTGTAGTTATAATGAATATTTGATAAACTAACCGTACAATCTATGTGCTTTATCGATATACCAAAAGGATTATATAATTGAAAGGATTATATATAACTAGGCGCACATAAACCTTGTGCATATATCCCCTGCCTTATTTCAGCTACTGAACATCGATTTCCCAATACTCAGATTGTTCAATATGATTGGTTGTGCTGTCATCTTTCTTTGCTCTGATGTCTAGTTGTCATTGTTTTGCGACGCCCTAATGTATGCAGAAGCACGCATATGCCATGTCAGCAACAACCAGGACACGAAAAGCAGCAAAATTACTAACATCAATAACAAACAGTATAAACAATAACAGCAGCGACATCGGTCGCCCCACTGGGCAATTGGACATGTTGCTTGACCATATATCTGCGAAAATTCAATTGGTATCCAGCTCCTAAACATTTATTGCTAAGTCTTCTGTAATTATTCAGATTGAAAGATTCTATTCGTCTTCGCGCAAAGCCGGTAGCTTTCAGCACCTAAACACGCCCAGATAACCCACAATTCATGCATGTCGATAAAGATACAAGTCCGCCGTATTTAAGTACATGTACAAAGCAAACCACCGCTGTTACCAATCATAACTACTAACAGACCACATATATACCATTGTAGATTTTCTACCCTAAACCTCTAAAGGGAAATTTCCAATAAGTCGTCAACTGATAACCCGCTGCATGTCCAACTGGAACCGGTGAAAGCTTTCGCTGGATTCGCATCACGTTCTGTTCGTCGTGCGCTGACTTTGCTTTGGTCTGGTCCAATTTCGGCTTAAGCACATAAGCAATCATTCAATGGGTTTCCCTATACGTGCGAGCCGGCGCAAGCCCACATACCACAGAGCACTGGGCTTAGCTGAGAACTTGTTTATGTATTGCAATATAGGTAGGCGTAGATAGCGCGACGGATCCTTCTGTATATACTAAGTTGGTCACTGCTTAAGTAAGAGATCTACGATCGCGCAATGACAGAAAATCTCAGCAAGGTAGCATGCATTTGTCTCCGGAGTCATTTGTTGGTTTTGCATGGTTTACTGGTAGATTGCAGCATCAGACTCAAAGTTGTATGCATGTAGTGTATGTATGTATGTCGATCCCCGGAGCACCAAATAGATGACACTGGACGCTGAGCTTACAATGTAGCGAGAAGCTTGGTTGGGAGCGGAGCGAGGCGGAACATCAGGGGTAAATAGATGTGATGGTGACAGTTGTGGGGAGGCCTATGTAACAGGAAGCAGCCCGGCCCTCTCGCATAGACTGGAACAGAATAAAAGCGCGTGAGAAAAGGAGGAAAATGGGTTACTAATCGAGATGGATGAGCTCTTCGATATGCTATAGACTGCGAACTGCCTTCACGTGATTGTTGTGAAATGCTTAAAGCTCATTCAAGCGAACGAAAATACAAATGTCATGCGCGCACGGCACTACTGTTCGGTGTTATTTATACGTTTTCACGTAGTAAAACCTGTACGCTATAATAAATGTTGATAATTATTTTTACATAGAGAGTAAATGGACGGTATCCGTCTTGACGATGCGTATCCATGAGCTATTAATTATTCTAATCAGCACTGATAATTAGATTACTAACTTTGAAGTAAAGCATTATAAGTTAGTGAGACATGCTTATAGCACCGATTTTTCCCCCATTGTTGTGAGATCATTTTTTAATTAATAACATTGTTTGCTATCCGTGGTTACTATTTATGGTGGGTTCAGTCCTAAAGGTTCACACAATAAAGATATATGATAACGAAATAGTTATAATATTTGTCAAAAGTGTATGAAACGTAATACGCGGTATATTCTCTATCTTTCTAATGAACAACACAATTTATCTGAATGAATGAAGGATCTCTCTAAAGATTAGACATCCTTGTGTATATTTCAATATTATTGTTTTATAGCGTCTGATAAAATCTTCTTTACAAGTCACACGCGATGAATTACACAAAATGCCATTTGCGAGTCGGCCTTTTGTAACTTCGTCAGCACACAACTTCACTCCTAGTGACCCGGCGAATCGTAATAGTGAGGGCATACAAGGCTCAACGATAACATACTCGTACGGTGCAGCTGGATCGGACAGCGTTGGGCGCAGCGTCAGGATACGCAATGATATTGCAACCCTAATAGGCTATTCGATATCTTCAATGGCGCGAAACGTGGCCCAGTCGTCTTGGGTATTCGAAGGCACTTTGACAGCCTTTTTGCGTCCTGCTGGCTTCGCCTTTAGAACATGTTATACATTTATATGGTCTACGGTACAGGCAGAGGCACCACTCTACTACAAACGCGCACACACCCAGACATACATGCACCGTTGCTTTGTACGCTTTCCCCTTTTCAAGCCCTACGGTAACGGTGCTTCAGACGTTCTACATAAAGTAACCAGTACTTTCGTTGCCCCATCGCATCGCTTAGCACGCTGTGGGGCCACACCTTTGCCCCACTGACATGACACGCCGATGCAAGTGTTGACTGCAGTGGCAGGCAAGACTCGGTTGCAGGGCGTTTCGACAGGCCCGCTGGGCCCTTCTTCGTAGGACCTTTAACGTTTCGGCAGCACAGCTATTCGGGTCTTCTCTAGTACTTCGTATATTTAGTATGCACCGCTCTGTGTATGACTTCGCCATGGTAAACGCCTCTAGGGTAAGCCATCATCCAGCTACAAAAGTTCGTTGACAATAAAAGTGCTGATATCCAGAGTAAGAGGCATGGTCCATGTATCATTAACAAATGTTTACATGTATAAATGTAATTTTAATTAAACGGAAGCACCTACCAACGTTGTAAGATGCGATTACTAATTGTGTGTTTATTGACGTTAGGCTATTTTGTGATTGTATTTCGTAACTGGAAACCTAATAAAACGCACAAATCCAATTGTGACAAATGTGCTTGTTTGTGAAACTATACATCACTCGAATTTGATGGCATATCCCAGGTTTTTGTGTCGGACAATATGTATGATAGGGGCAGGTAGATTCCGACCCATGCTTTGGGCCAGCAACGACAACAGCCCACAACATAGTAACACACAACTATTGTATCATAGGCCAAATTGTTTGAACTGCACATCCTCTATCTTCTGAATAAATGAGTTCTACTGTTATTCACAAACCGTCACGGCATGTCGGTGCAATTGTCTTCCTGAATCTCCCAATGGCCTTCTACAGAGCTAATGGAGCCAGGGGCGTAATCCAAGTGAGTGCAATAATACGGTGCATCCTAAAACGTTCGAATTAGCGAACGTAAGAACGTACTGGTTCTACGCCTCAATTGGACCAGGCTCGTTGAGTAGAACTACTCCATTGGAGACAGGAGAGAAGGACACCACCATTTATTATCAGGCATTGGATACCCCACGGAATGGCATGCCGAGCTGGATTCGTTTCGTCCCCAAGCTTTTCCCCACACTGTAAGCTCTTGCCTGATAACTGACCAACCACAGGGGCGGTCAAGGAGACTCATCAGCTGGTCTTAGGCTTACCCCCAATATCCCTTCAGTAGTCACTCTAACAACTTCCAGCCTTGCTCCTTTTAATCTCTCTCTTTGGGGGGTTCTGAGCACCTAATCAGTAGCCACTCGTTACGACAGAGACCCAATTCAAATGGTATAAGCAAAAGAACTTATTCAAGTAAAACAATAATGTTATACAAGGCGTATGGTCCCAGTAAAATAGTCGTATTTCGATAAATTTAGTTTTAATAAGATTTCAAAGAAAATTTTCATTTTCGAAAATTCATACCTAATCGATCATTAGTTTAGGCAATAGATTATATGTAGGACTCAATGTATCAATTCTAGAAATCTAAGTTCAAAAGTATCGGCACATCTATATTAAGGAGCTTCCGTACGAGATGTCTACTAATTGAACTTCGAATTTTTCGAAATAAATCTTTATGCGTTTTTCGTTGATGGCCGGTACCATTGCAATACGTAAATGTGCGAAAAGGCTAACGTCGAATTGTTCTACGGTCTCTGAGGGCTTCCTTTATAGTGGAATATTTGCCCAGCCATATACAAAGTACGAATACATTAAATTGACGAGGCCACCTTATTAATGTTCAAGGACTTTTGCATTTACGGGCATCTTGATGAACGGGATGAAAATGACCAATCTGTTTTTCTAAATTCAGCCGGCGTTATTACCGTAGCACTACCAATAATAGTCGCACACGCCCGCCAAATCGATCTCGTTTTATAACAGTAGTATTATAATTGTTCTTTACGTAAATGGCTGTTCTAACCCGAGTTCTTTTTGTGGGGTTTTGTCAATGTTCATCATAAAAACTGTCGTATCAGACACAGTAATTATTAACTTTAAAAGGAATCATATTATCCTTATTAAAATAATAATTATTATTAAGCCCTGTGTCCACGTGCTGTGAAATGCGTTGCGATGGTTTCTTCTATAGAGCTGAATTACTGCAGCAGTCCATTATATTTCATTTATCCGGTTCATAGTTTTGGCAGCATCAGTCCAATATCAAATCCCTTCGATTCCTACATATCGATTGGCGCACGTTAATTGAACCGGAATTCATCGCTCTACACCAATGGCACATCTTCATTGAACTCAATTTCGTAGCACCGCGTGCATTGTCTACCGTCACTACAGTAACAATAGAAGCAACTGCGGCAGCAATAGTGAAGACCGTCAAGAATGGGGCTAAGGCGTCTCGTGACTGGATGTCTATACCTGCCCTTTGCACTTTTACTCGCACTGTCCGTGTTTTTTTTTATTCGCCAGTAAAAATAGCTGTTCTCTCGTTCGTTTGCCTACCGCTTTTCTTTTAAGTGAGGCCACTTTGGCAGTGATGGTGACGGTGACAGACATTGAATGCAGGGTATACGCAGGACCTCTTCTCTACCTGTTTTCCCCAAATTATCTATACCTTTCCGGTCGCATCAATTTTCTGTGCGACTCTTTTATTCTGTCTGGCTACCTCTTGTTCACTTTGCGCTTAGCTGTTTCCTCCGCGTGCAAATGCGGCGATCGCCATTCCGCAAAACGATACACGCTATTCATCGTATGATGCGACGGTAGTAACGGTAATAGTTGTGACCATATGAGTAGAGCGGTGTAGCTCAGCTTCGCCAACCAACAGCTCCGTTGTGGCTCAATCCAGGATATGGAGAGAGTGAGACGGAAAGATAGGGAAGACTGGGGTTTAACGTTGGCACTAACCGAGGGTCATCATCTGGGCATAGTTTTGAGTTAAATGGTGAGGTGTGACAAGGGTTGGCTGGAAGGCCGCGTTGTAGTACTTCTATAGATCCATCATCGCCCTCTTTGGTTCTTCAAGACAGAGCGTAGCACGGTCCGTGATTTCGGCGCAGGTCAGTAGTTCTTTTTATTTGTCGGAGGACCTTCGGTGTGATGTACGGTTTGATGTGGTTGCAATGTTAATGGCGCTGCGGTATGGCGCGCATGTGATGAAAGGTGGCTAGATGACAGTGTCTTGAATGTTTGCGCGCTTCCGTACTACGATTGTGAGTTATAGAAATGCGCATGTGACATGTTATGCCCCCTGCCACGAAGCATAACTACCAACAAATATCAAGCATTATGATATTACGCATCGATGTTTTGGTAGTGCATGATCGGGATGCGGGTTTTTTTTTATGTGGATACAGACTTCTGGCTTTGCGAAATGAATCTCTACATGAAGGAAGATATCGTCTAATCTCGAAAAAGTGTTTTCTATTATGATAGGTTCTGTAATGCAAAATCATATGAGACACAAACCGAAATGATAAACGAGAGGTGAAGAAACGCACAAATAGGAGTCACATAAAGCCGATTTTCGGTAGGTCGGGTTCTCAGCGAAACCAATCTCATGAAATAACCATTTTTGGACTGCGTTTTGGATTTTTTTTTCGTCTGTATCATATTATGTATTTTCAGAATAGGGAAAATAAAAAAACAACCTAATTAATTTACCTTCGAAACAATCAAATTCTGATGCGTGTAACGTTACAAACATCTTAAGCAGATATGTACTTATCTAGATCTGCTAGACAACAATGCAGCACATATTCGTAGAGCACTATGATCGCTGAAATATCATGGTTCAGTATCTAGATATATTCAAGCATAGGTAACGTTTACATAAAGTTAAGTTACGCCTGTTTTTTGCGAACCCCTTCACGCAAAGACTGTACTTTCGTCCAGTCGAGCATTTTACAATAATTATTCTTTATAATGACTCGTATCTCAAAATCTTAGACCCCTTTAAAACCGTCCATGGTGAGGCGGTCAAACGTTCACTCCGTGTATCGGTCTATTTTCATTGGAAAAATCCAAGATCCGAAGATAAACGTCTCAGTCAATATTAGTGGATTTTTGTCTTCTCGTAGACCTCACCTATAATCTAGTTTTTAAATAATACGACGTAAAAGCTCTTCTCAGCTTCTTACTTTATGATTTCTATAGATACCTCTGACAATAAAAGTGTCAATCTGCTTAAAGTGAAATCCGTTGGTGACAACTAACTGTCCTTTGTTGTTTTACGTAATAACGAATATCTTAGCTCCTAATTTAGACTCATGCTTTTAGTTTTTAGTGATTTATGTTAAAATGAAGTTCATGGTTTTTACTAGTGTTACAATATCAGTCAGTTACTATTTCGTTGTATACTAACTTCATATTCGTTAAGAGGCAGCAGCTCTGGTCAATTCAAGACCAAATATCCTACATTACCCAATTGACGCTTGCACATTTTTATATTGGTTATCTTTAGTGACCCATTTATTTAATGTCGATTGGTTTTGATGTATGCAACCAAGGCATTCTAAAGCAGAGTCACCTATTTAGAATGGTTCTACATATAATGGGTCTCTGCCTGACGAAATAGTTCATTGATTGTAAAAAAGTACTAGGTTCCTTTAATTGCATAAGAGTTTCTTATTCCCTACACTCCAAACAGCCCATACATATTTAGCTGCTGTAAGGAAATGTTGTTGAGTTATTTTAGACACGTTCGTTGAGGTCTCCTATAAGGCTACCGCGGAAAGCTCAGTCTCTCGGCTGTGGAAAAGCTCTAGCGTTAACTGCAGGTCACTGGATGGATATTTGTCCCTAATCGTTATGTAATGGTCGAAACGTTCATGGATATTTACTCGTTATTGTTCGTGTTAGAGTAGTAACTCATAACTTTCCAAACAGTATTATTTCATAAAGTAAATGTCAGAAGCGTTAATGATGGCAATGCTAGGGGCAAAAGCTTTCCCTATGAGATCCAAAAATTCAGGTAAGCAGATATGGACGATTGCTGCCGAGGCGACTATGATACCTGCTTTCGCCTAAGATGTCATTCTGCCGAGCGGCACTTCAGCGCTTGCTGGTTATATAGCAAGAGCGGTACCGGCAGCGGCGGAAGAAGGGCTGACTTTCCTTCAGATATGCCAAGCTGTTTAGGTCGCAAACCGTTAGGGCGTTAACGCCAGCTGTTGACACAAGAAGTCCCAGTTGCCAAACGGGAATGGGACACGGTTAGCCGCGTTTCACTTGAGACAGTAAACAAACTTCTCGAATCTGCTACCGCCCGTAATAAGAGAAGCAGCAGGCCCTTGATGATTTGCGTGAGGCGTAACTTCGACTCCACCGACGAGTGCGGTATGAAAAGAAACTGTCAGGTGGTAACTGAGCGACCCTCAGATAAGACAGAGCTGTACAAGTTGAATGGTACGTATGAGGTAGTGAGAATAGAATACAAACTTATATGAGATTGGTAAATGACTATTTTAATATGTTTCCTTCTGCTCCGATTACGGTTGCTAGAAAAGACATCTGCGACTAGCAATGTTTTCTGCTCAACGTAATTACCTATTTATTAACAAAACAAAATTAAATGTAGAAATATTAATTTCTTCTTGTTTACTTTTGTACCGCCTTCTAACCGTATTAGTTAGCATAACAGTTATAGATGGTGCTCTTTTAGAGAAATAATCTTCCTTATATTGGCAAAATATGCAGATTTTACTCATTCCCATAGCTGACTCGTCCTACTCCATCTCGTCTAAGAACTACTTCGCTCTGCAACCAGCGATTTCCCGCGTCCCCTCAGTCTATCATTTTCTTACCGCCCGGCCCAATTTTCCTTTCACCCAATTTTAGTATGCTCGTCCTCTCTCGTCCTTCACGGCACCCCACCACAGACTAGCAGGGAGATTGAAGGATGTCGTCGTTGTCGTGGCCTCTTGCCGTTGCTTTTCTTATGAGTGTCACGGCAATGAGCTCCGACGATGAATCTCCGAGCCCTTGTCCCTCCACCTCGACCATACATATCTGAGAGTCTACCACTTCAAAGCCACCATGTGCACTCCATGCCACTAGTGGCTGACTATTCCGAAAATTCCTCTTAGGGAAGCAGTCCCTCCCCCTCGCGTTGCCTCTACTTGTCTCTTCGTCTCTCTAAATGAATTGTTCGCGTGCTGCCCATCCGTGTCATTGTCCTCATAAAGCAACTCGCTGTATGTTGCACTGCATGAATCAGATAGCCTCACCTGCTGCCACAGACAGCCTCGCTCGCTTAGCCTAAACCTAGATAGCGGCTGGAGTCGTTTGCGACTGCGGCGGCTATTCACAGCAAAAGTAGCAGTAGCAGTTGCCGGAGTTTTGTTGGACATACATACGTACAAAGATGTACGAGCGTACACAACAAATTAGCATAATTTGCCTCTAATATGATCTTGTCACGAATGTGGTACGAAGATTCTTCTCCTCGCCAGAAGCAGTTGGGAAGGAGTGCATTGTTCAAGACGACATGTTTAACGATTGTCTGCTTTGTCCTCGTGGATGATAAACGCATGTGGTATAAAGACGTGCCTATGTGCTTAATGTACATTTACGCACGCTTACGTAGACAGCGGAATACAGAAATGTACGAATACATCTCGTTGGTTATAGAATTATTGGATTCGCAGTTTTTCAGTGAAGCATAGGCGTTATTTTTCCTTGCTTAACATGTAACTTTGACATGGAAAAATATTTATTCAAGTTATATCAGAGGGGTTGCTGTTTACGGCGGATAGGCTTAATGGCGGATTAACTTGCCGTTCACTTACTGACAATTAGAGTTGGTAGAATAACTTTGGCAAATGCAAATAGTCCAGCATATAATCGTACTTTTCAAAGCCACTGACTATAGGGATTGGAGAAGAACTGCAATCCCTACTGTGTTTCTATATCTGGGCTCGCAAATTTAGTGGTTCGATGGTTGCGGTGCGTTATGTTGAAACAACGAAGTTTTCAGAGGATGTAGCCTTGCTGAGGGTCCGTATAAACGGTCATTTCGACGACGGCCCGTGCGGTGCGACAAGTGCGCGTCGTAGGGTGAAGCTGGCTATCAGTCAGACGTTGGGTAGACGCTACTAAGGCATAACAGCATTTTCGTGTATCATAGTTCCATGGACCCTTGACGACGTCGGCAACTCGTTCACTTCTTTGGCAAAAAAAATGGTCCAGACAATGAACACGGAAGGTCGTAGGTGATCGATGTTATGAAACGTAGTGTACACTACAGGAAAAATATATGTTTTGCAATCGAATGCCTGAAAAAAGCACTCCTGACAAAATAGTAAATTCTCGACGAGACGAGACTGTGGTGATATTTCACTTAGATAAGTCCTACATGGTAATCAAATTTTAGCACCGCACATTATATATAGTTTAGTTGAATGAGAAGATGGAACTTGGCGATTTAAAGTCATTTTGAAATATATATCCTAAGTAGAAAATTATTGCGCACTAATAGTATGTGGGTAAGGTAGCATGCAACAGTTATGTACGACACTTCGACCCTATGCCGGTAATTCAACTACCTACGACTAACGTATGGCTATTATAATTATTCAGCAATAATCATCGTAGCCCCCCCCCCATCCCCCTCCCCTTTTCAAAGCACAAACGCCTTAATGGTGAGGTTTGTATTGAACTGTCCCGATTCCCCCCCCCCCCCCCTAATTCTTCATTCATGCTAACCTGTGTCCTAATACAATAACTTTCAAAAGCGTTATTCGACAACAACAACAACAATTCTGTCCAGCCATAACATCCAAATGTCCTCATTAATTACGTACCGACAAGACTGTAGCGGCATACGAAGAGTAGCAACATCAGCAAAACAATAACAATATGACGTCAAAAAGCAAATTGAATTTACGAGATGCCGTCCCTGCAGCTTGTCGGTCGGTCGGGACGGCTAACTAGACGACCGACCGACCGGCCGGCGGGCCACGCATGGAACAACTTTTTTAATCTGCTGATCGTTCCACCCTACCGTCTCGTTGACGCCTTATCCCTTACTAGTTCCAGCCTTCGCCCAAAGCTGCTGGCATTTGTTGCTCGTGGTAACATCAGACGACGCGGAATGTAGCATCAACAGCGAAACTATATTGGCCTCTGTCGTTGTCATTAAGAGCATTTGCATCTTTATTGAAGACATGCTGCCTGCTGGAAGCAACTCCCTTGCTGGAAGCGGTCCCTTTACGCGATGCACGAGCACCACCATTGTCACTTATATCGCTTCTAGACGCGGCAGGGGCTAATGCGACACCGATGATTCAGAAGGCCAAGTGGATATTAATTACGAGGAGGGCTTTTTTTTGTCTGCCACTGTTATAGTGCAGCGTGACATGGATCGCATAGAAAAATAGGTGAAAAGTCACTAGTGGACAAGTTCAGTGTCGTAGAGCTAATTTGTACGTCCTGCAAAAGCTCGCTTGGTAGTAAAAATTATTCAGTTTTAATTAATTCCTTCGAACAGTTTTTATCAAAACACTACTAGACATTAAAAGACTATCTGGATTAAAAAGTTGGGAGCGAAATCGAATCTTTGTTAGCCGCGAATACCAGCCAAATGCACTGCCTGTACTAAGGTAAACTTCTAGTTGAGCTGTCTTTCTCATCGTTCGTATTTGAGATCACAAGACTTGCTGTGCTTAACGTGGCATGTGTGTCTTGACGGCCACAATGTTGCGCGTGTAGCATGTGCCTGTTAGTTGGATGTAGCGTGCAGGGTTATACTGCACAGCAGAGAACAGCTAGCTTATTGCTTTTTGCTATGTTGCCGGAGGGCATTGGCAGCTCACTCTTCCAGCCGTCCGCATCGGTCCTTTTTGATAAAACAGCCGCTTGTAACCTCGTCGCGGTCCGTCGTATCCCTGGCTGCGCAGAACCCCGCCGTTTGCCCCCAAGTTCAACCTCTTCCCCGGACCACTTTTTTTTTTGCCCGACGCACTCCACTGCACTTCTTCTTTACTACCGCTACCACTACTAGTACTACTATTGCTGCTGTGGCTGTTCTCGACGACTCAACCGCTTTTGCCTCACGTCCTTATTTTCCTGCTCTTCTCCCTCGTCTTCCTTTTTCCCTCTCCCCTTTTTGACTTCTCTTGCGCCCCCTTCGCTCACGCACACGATATTAGCTCATCGTACCCCACTGCATCCAACTGTCATCCTTTCGATACCCCCAGATTCTTTATTATCGAGATTGCTGACAAAAGTTTTACCTGTCATATCTATGGTTGTCACTTCGGACCATCGGATTGAGGAGGTATACAAAAATGAGAGGATTAGAGGATAAAAGGTAACATCAAGCTTTGTTGACGCACAGTATAAAACAAAGAAATAATATAATATTTATTCATAACTAACAACCGTATGCATTGTCTAAATCGACATCTGTGCAAACAACATAGCCGATAGAAACCGTAATAAATCATAGTGATGAAATTTCGTAAATAGCAAGATATCTTGGCCTAATTCTGCAGTTTTCTGCTTGGACCTCTTTTGGCCCGCAAAAATCGCGTCATTGCATAGTTTTCGAACGGCAACTGTATAGGGTAATCGCAGGAGTACGCTATTAACAACAGAAAGCATGGATCCTACATTAGGCAGTAGCGAACAATTTCCCGTTGGTCGTAATATGAATTTTCGTAGATTTCGCGTAAACATCGTATGTAAATATATACGTATACAGTCGGGCCCTTTTACGCATTGTTGCCACATATGAATTTAGTCTACATAGAATATGGATCTAAGTAACGCAACTCTATGAAACCAAGGAGAAATGGGGTTTGTGTTTTTATGCATCTATCGAGCATTATCCCACCTACTCGTTTATAAGTTTTTCCTACGGTCATTCGAAAGCCAGATTCTTCATATATTGCAATAATACAATATATTAAGATGATTATGTTGCTAACTAAGACCTACTTTCGTTGTAGACGATTCAGTGATTTTCTTTAGTAAAAACATCATCCTCTTTGTAGAAAAAGACACTTCTTGCTGGACGTCCGTTGCGAGGGAAACAGTTGTTGTTATGTTTGATCAAGTGGGAAATGAGAACGTAGCAGGACTGAGAAGTATTCTGCTGAGTGGGCGTATACACCCCGAACCAACGTTACTTGGCAAATATCCTAACTATGCCGAGACTTATAGCGGTTCCCCTGCGCCGGTTAGATGTGAGACTAAACTACTGGAGAAAGTACCCAGCAAAGCCTGAAGGACTGCCCACTTTGCACGGAGGCCAGCGTAGATATGCGTGCAAAACAATTTTATACTTTAGTGATATTTTTGGTGTGCTCCAGGCGGGCGTGATGCACTAGATCTTACCATTATCCATATAACACATCAAATATGATCTTTTAGAGAGCGATAATAGGTAGACAAAAAGAAACGGGTCTAGGAACAAAAATGTCACCCTTTTTCGTTTTCCTTAATGAAAAATTTAACGTGTAAGCTCCACTTGCGTTAAGGATAACCTGTGCTTACGTGACCAGCAGAGGGATTTGTTATGCGTGTGGGATTATCGCTCGCATATTGCATCCTGTATAATTCGAACGCAGTGTTTCCATTTGTTTAAAGTACTGTCTCTGTTGAGAGATATTTGTACAAGTAACGTACAATATTGCCTCCTAGTTTAGTTTTCTAGTCCTTTTTGATAGAGGTAATTATAATGGCCTTATGCATGTGTGTGTGTGTCTTACTCGTGGCGTATTTCAATTATAATAATCTAAGCATTACTTAAAAGCATCAGAGTCACCTGGTGCTTTTAAGTAATAGTAAATAGTGCTGCTTGACGATCATTGTGCTTACTTTTTTTGAAGTTTTTATAGACATTGTCTTGAGCGGTTAAAGTTTTCTGCTTCAAAGGATGTCAGTCTATTGGCTAACAGTGAAAACAATTAATACTTGTTCAGGAGAACATGTAGCATCACGTTGTTGAATGTGAGCTTCAGCTATTTATATTCTTTACGCAGGAACAGCGGATACTTACTTATTTGATCAATAAATATTATTTTATCCTTATGACCTTATAATATTGCTTATGTTCCATAACCTGTAAGCCTTATAAATAAATAGGCATCCTAGATACACCATTCGCTATTTCTGCAAGCTGCACTGATCTTTATGGTGACCTAGAGAATATGGCTGGTGAATGCGATACTTTCTTCTTTCAAACACGACAATTATGTGTTTTATAAGTCTACTGGTGGCTGAGCTTGAACAAGCCAGTCCTAGTGTTACTCAAAAATTTAGGCGTCTGAGCTATCACACCCCTATAAGCTTCAGTTTACAAATACCCAAGATGTCCGAGGACATAATCCGCCGTCACATCTGACACACTGCATGAATAATCAGTCTTTACACAAACTGGTTTTTTTGGCAAACAAAAAGTCACTCTTATATTGACGATTTTCCTTGCTTGGCTCATCGAACCATAGACTTGACAGAAACAACTTTCAACTGGAGTAACTTCAAAATCCGACAGAGTTGCTGAGTCTAGGGCCGGCACACAATTAATTTGGTGAAGTACTAGGATTATGAAATTGCAGCGAGACCGCAACATATGAGCGATTGAAGCCGCTACAAAGAAATGTTAGATAATGTCATAATTTTGCAAAATTTTTTGATACCGTCTCTATGTTATGCATACGCTAACAGATTCATAAGGTGTTGAATGTAGATAGGTGCTGAATTTTATTAGGTTACAGGATGAGAATTACGGAAAATTTAGGTTTCTGCTCTGAAGCTGCAACTGGTGGACTAAAATACACTGAGAAAACAAAATTACACAGCTTAAAGTACTTTAAGCCGCGAAAAGTTGCAGGCCTTTGTTTAGGTAGGTAAACATTTTTAAACAGCTAGGAGATAAAACTAGCAGGTAATTATTTGGAGTTTACCACAGCTCCTTCGTAGCCAAGTTATATGCCGTTCATTCAAAGCGTCAGAGTAAGAAGGGTTTGACACTTGTTAAAACAAGCTACGGAAGCTACACAACCGCTCCACCCTCTACGACGAATATGCAGACAGGCACAACTACGGGAAAGGATATTAATTAATGGAGGAAGTTCATTGGATTTGTTAGAGTAGTGAACTCACTATGGTAGGTACGCAGTTGGCAACGTTCTATGCCTGCAGGCGTATGTGGAACTCAAAGCACTTAACGCGTTGGTTTACGTTAAATTCAAGCATGTTGAAAATAAGGGTGGCGAGTTTGAGCAACATTTTCAGATTGTTTTGTTTATATTATAGTTCAACTTAATACTTAAATTATTCGAACGTAGTTGATTTGATGATGGGCATTGTGTTTCGTTAGATTCTTGGTGTTCTATTTAAGTTTATTTACTATGCTCAGCTTATTTACGCTTATTTAAAAACGCACCTGCTATGCTGCATAAGCTAGGCTGAAATATCGATGAACTGATAGCTAGCACTGAAAAAAAAAAGACAGTTTTTCTGAAGATTAAAGGTACAGTCAGGCTTAGCCTAGTAGCGAATATTCGACAACAACGGGTGAAGTACTGTTTTATAGAATGTTGTTTTTTACCGTTTCCTGTTATAAATAGTCTCGAGATTAGCCCACACCGATCTGAAATGTTGGTCGGTCAAGATCAAGATTGATATCGAACGCCTTGTCAACAACAGTGGAACCGCTAGATCTACGGGGACGAAAGCTAGGGCAAAAAGGACGCGGTCGGAAGTGGGGTGCGAGCGAAATTTGATAAGTGCCTTATTGAATTACAGGTAATATAGGCAGCAGACAGTACTACTGCTTTTGCTGCTTGTAAGGCTGCAAATGTTTCCCGGGGGTGGATTTGATGATTTCATTCCAACAGGCTATCGAATATATTGGGAATATCGTTCCCGCGTTATCATTGTAAAAGCTTTTATTTTTTATATGCGTGTTGTCATTTGGCTGCCATCTATAAGGATATATGAGAAACACACAGGCGTATTTGGTCCGCTTCCATGTACTTGTACACCGCCAAAATCCGTACTTAACCCCTATCGATGTATGTATGTTGCTGTCCAATTGAATGGGGATAAAACGAGACACTAGTCAATTGATATTATACACGCAGCAACTCACGTCGTCGACTTGCAGTGCTAAATTTTTATCTGTCCAGGAAGCTGGCTTGCTACTGCCCTGGCCTCCTACGTATAATTGCTTCCCATTAGGAGCCGCTGAGCTCCGTATAGGATAATTACATTTTCGTTTCCAAAACTTTGCTCTGTCGGCAAGTCAAGAGTCAATGAGTTTATTTTATCTCGAGGTCATTGAGAAATTAAGCGCGTGGCAGTCACGAATGGAGAAAGGGGCAAAGAAAGGGAGCAAAACGCTCGTTTCACAAGAGGCAGATAGATGCACGACGAACGCTTTCAAAACGCCGGGTTCACACACTTACTAGTGGATGGGGAATGGCTGCGCACGAATTCGTTGATTTTAAATAGGGCCATTTTCCTTGGATTAAGTTTAAAAGAGCTAGCTGTCTGGCTGCTTCTCCAGTAACCGGGTGCCCGATTTCGCAAACTGCCGGTTCTTTTTGCAGGCTTTAGCTTGGGGCTCCCATAGGACGGGTCTCGACATAAGTCTCGGTATTCGCCGCGACGCTTAGCGCTTGTTAATAAACGTTCCGGTCTTTGTGTTTCCGACACGAACCGAAGTCGTCGTGCCGCGTGAGCGAAGTGACCTCTATTCTTCGACGATTTTAATTTCCTCCGCCCCCGCTCGCACCCTGTTACACCTCCCCTTTATACAACAATCTACCGCTTCCGGGGTCGTCATCAGGCTGGCGGTTACGAACAATCAATAGTAGTAGACAAATGCATGCAGGAAACAATAGATGCCGTCACTATCCGCCATTTAGATGCATTGTATGCGAAAACATGTTCATTGGCTAATACGTTGCTTGACTGGCTGGCTGCACATGACAATCTCTGAATGCTAGCGCTTACAGAAGTCTGAGATTTCATTTTAATTTGAAGTATGGGGTTATAGAGGTAACTTCTGTTAGTGTTATTATTCTGAGAATTAGGTTTACAAGAGAATCTAGGAGAGAGTTTTGTTCTCATTCTAATTCTCTATTATTAAACAGACCATCCCCTGCGTTGGTGCAACGCACATATCCTTAAGGTGCATCCAGTGAGATCTTTACGTAAGGAAAATACTTAAAACGTCACATGGACAAGTGAGCGCATTGCAGACGATTTCATGTGCATTTTATTACTTCTAATATATTTATTAGTAAGCTAACAGCAACGATTTAGTTCGAGTCTAATTCTTGCCACGACGGAGTGTTTTTGCTGTGCACGCAAAAGATGGAGAGAACCTCATAGACTAGACGTATTTTGAGTACTTGGGTTGCTCGACTACTGCTGGCCAAGTCGAAGTGCAAGTATTAGAAGTCGTGCCAGCCAGCTTCTAGTGGTTAGGCCTACGGCAGTCTTGCAACTTGTGCCCAAGATGACCCGCGCTCATTTGCCTGCCTACCGTATCAGCGGAATGGCCACGACTATTGCCTCGTTTCGCTTGGCGAAACCTCCACCACAGGCCCAACTCGAAGTCCGTCAGCGAAAGGGACACACGGTGTTCGCTTTCGTAGACCTCGCTGGTCATCGTTTGATTCTTCGGGTCGGCCTGGCGACCCGGCTGAAACGGGACCAAGGCTCAGATCCTTCGGGTTTTCGGGGTCCGCGGCGATTTCACAGGCCACCCCGTTTGATGCCACGGCCACAACCTAGGGGAATCTTATGAGAATAACCAGCTGCTTTAACTACGGTACTGCCCCTGCAACTGGCGCATATCTTTCGAGGGTTGCGACAGTTATGTAGTGGAGGCGCTCGCTCTTGCTCGCGTGCACGTCAGCCAATAAGAGGCAAATACACCGTCTGCATAACGAATTTATAACAATGACGATGATCCGTATAGTTTTAGCAAGCTCGGACCTATAGAAGTTGCCTATACTATTTGTCTGCGCCAAAGTTATAATCAGTATAAGACACGCCTGCATGATTTTATTATGGTAGCCTTCATATAATATATACTTCAGTATTTCGTCTGGAGAATACATACAATCAACCTTTCCGTATCCGGAATTTTGATGTAGTGTAAACTCTGCGTAAAAATCACCTCTACTACATCAACGACTGCGAGCTGCACGCAAGACCTGTCTTGTAAAAAATACGATGCGTGCACCTCTAATCCATAAAATCTGAAATGTTCTTATCGGTTTAAACGATAGGGAGTATCAACATTGGATCAATAATGACTAAATAGAGGAATAATAAGGATATTGCTTGTATCCTAGTCGTTAAATTTTGATCACAGTTGGTCACGGCAAAGCGTGAAGAATTATTAGCTTCGTTTACCTCTGAAAAAGTCAACAAGTCCTAGGTGAGCATTTTAACACTCGCGTTTAACTTGCTTATTATGCCGATTGCGTTTGCAAAAAGAGTTTTTTTTCAAATTTAAAAAAATAGGTACTAGTTTTCCAAAGCGAGATCCGTGTGTTTAACGAACAAATCTGATACCGCTATCCTACTTCACAAGTCTGAACGAAAGTAAATTTTTGGGTATTTCCTATTAACAACTCTATTTACTGCCATTGCTCAATTCGATATTGTTCAAGGTTATACTCAGACAAGGTTCATCAGGCCAAATCTAGGTTAGCCAAGGTCTGTAGACCTCCGTGAAAGCTCTGCCATTTTCTAAGGTATTATGGCTCGTAGTAACTGCGTCCAGTCAAAAGAAGGACAATCTCGCTACGTCGTCGGGAACTACTCAGGGGCGACGGAGATTCTCTCAAGCCATCTCGTTTGTGGGGCTTAACATGATTGTACTAGGAAGTGAGCCGACCTCTTACCATCCGAATTAGTTCCATTGCTACCGAGTCCTTCAGGGAATTAGTTTAGTGGCTCACGAATTTCCTAAGACGACTAAATAGAAAGGTCACTGTTCTTAGTGTAGTTTCATATAAAGCTCAATCTACTCAGTGAATATATCAAAAATAGATTTTTGAAATGTGGCCTCCTTTGTTTTTGCTAAGACTGTGACGGAATCTCGTTTGCAGGTCCTGATGTATCATATGTTGGAGGGCCGGTTCTTTGGAGAGTACCGCACTAGATAGTATATAGATACAGAAGATAGAATATTGATATGTTATCGTTGAAAGGTTTAAAGATCAGCCTAAAACGTTCGAATGCAATGTATTCTATCAAATTTTCTATTAAAAAAAAAAAGAAAAGAAAAAACGTGGCTCTGTGTGCGGCGGCTGTTTTGTCGTCTGGTTTTCGGTCGACGAATGCTATACTCAAGCTAATGTGAGCTAGAGTTTAACTGCAGACTAGCAGGTATTCTTTAGCTATCGCACGGCAAATAGTCATCTATAGAACACGCGTTAGCAATTACCCTCTTACAATTATACTGTGACAACTTTTAAGAGATCATACTAAGGTAATGTTGGTGTATGCTAATAGGTGAGCAACATAATTTGTGTTCCAGCTAAATTAGCGTTAACTAAAGCTCGCGTACTAACGTACCTGCCTGCAGCTGCTCCTAGCTTATTTGAAGGCCTAGTTGCAGTTGTTCTGTAACTCTATCGAAGTTAGCCCACTTGCAGCTATTTCCTAACTCTGTTAAAGTTAGCCCATTTGCAGCTATTCCGTAACCCTGTTGTAGTTAGCGTACCTGCAGTTATTTCGTAACTGCGTTTAAGTTATCCTACTTGCAGTTATTTCGTAATTGTGTTGAAGTTAGGCCGTTGTACCTTTCTTAAAATGCAGTGGCAATGTAACATCTAGCTCTGCCAAAATATCCAGTTATCCTATTACCCCGGTTCAGCTAATTTACTACCCTGATTCGTTCAGTCAGTTACCCTAACCCGGTTAATTGATTACTTTATTCTAATGAATCAATGTTTTACTCTAATTCAATTATTCCATCGATACAACTTGTTGGCCTAACTTACTAGCTAAATCCATTTTATCGTCATCTAGCAGGTGTGCTAGTCTACCGTAGCGGTTGTTCTGTTATCTCAAAGTAAAAATTAACTTCAACTTTTTTGCCTCTATGTATTAACTGATTCAATTCGTTGCCGTCAAACTAATTCCCAAATTCCCGCTTACTGCGTCGATAACAACTGCCTACCGCTATCTAGCAACGTCACAAGGGAAAGGCAATTTGTATTTAGACACTCGCCATCAGCAGCAAACACTGGTTATCAGCAATTTAATCGTGCTTTCCACAGCCGGTGACGCTTTTCGCTTCCAAGTCAACTTGTTATTGCTGGCCATCTCTACAACCCCACAGTAGTACGCTAAGTTCAGGAGGGACCGCTCGACTGAGTACAACGAAAGTCTAGACGACGAAAGCAGGGATGTGGCACGCCTTTACCCGTCCGGCGACAGCGCTGACGAAGCGGCGCCATGCCTGACGTAGGTGTATAAATCGTCGCTGATCTGTGTAGCCTGTTACATTCTACATCGATCACCCTCAGTCGACCAGGTCGAATAGCTCGGAAGCAGCTAACCAAGTTTTCCGATTTCGTAGGCCGAAGCGAAAGCCATTGATTGGCCTGCAGCCGCTGGGTCTGCCGTTGTAGCTTCAGTGGGGCAGTGATTGCTGGTAAAGGCGTTTTCCTTAGGCCAAGCAAGTTTCTACCAGAGGCTTGTTTCCCTCTCTCTTTTTCCTCTGTCTGGACGGTTTCCGGCGGTCAAGCCACTGGGCGACGGAACTCACCCGCCTCTAAAAGCTCCTACCGCTGTCAAGGCTACCTGGACTGCAGGCTTCTACTACAGAAAGCAGCCTGGCAGCGAGACTGTCGTATCGTAAATCTAACTCGCTACCTTCGAGCTGGACTGTACTCCGGTAGGTGCCTCCGTAGCCGAAATGAGTATTGGAGAGGACGGACCAAAAAGCCGACAGAAAACGTAGCTTTAAGTTTGTTCCATGTGGGGCAGTACGAAACCGCTTCCGCAGTGGCCATCGTAATGACCGCTGGCTGCCTGGATAGCCATTCTACCAAATAGTGATTTTTACAACGTCTTCTTCGTACTGGTTTGACACGACCAGATTTTGTCTACGTTTAGAAAATACAGTTGGGATGACGTTGTTTCGAATATGGGTTGTGTGCATCGTCGAAAATCTGATTTCAGTGATAATAATGTACGAAATGGTATGTTTTGCTATTAGGAAACGAAGAAATTCGGTCAAGCGACATATTGGCTTCTTGAACTGTCTGCTGTTGTGCAAGAAAAGCGTAGGGATGTTTGATTAGAATGGATATGTCTTGGCTGCACTTCAGCATTATCTGAAACAAAGATCCTTGCAGGTAATGATTTGAGACTCCAGGTTATGTAGAGCTAGCCGACAGATGAGTACGTATCGGTGCGGAATGGTCTGCCAATCAAGAGCTATTGTGCACGGCCAGCATCAACTTTCAAAATACGAGCATCTGGGAAACAGTAGCACCTATGTGGATGGAATGTGGGCTCAATGGTTGCCTGTTAATTTTTTTAGTGTCAATATTAGATGCTCGCAAAGAAGCCTTCCTATATCGTAGTAAAACCGCATATATCCTGAGCGAAAAAGAGTAGCAGGCTTGCTTCATAAGCTGTAAATAAGCTTTATAGTTCCTGTTATGATGCACTTAGTCCGTAAACTTTCATCGCAGGTATTGCGATACCTTAGCAACACATTGCCAAATCATCACACTGCAATAAAATATGTTCGTAACGTAATTCAAGAACAGATCGCGTTGCCTTACAATGCATAACTCGTTGCAAACGTGCATTAATAAGATTTCAATTATACTACAGCTTTCGTTCAGGGATGAGTAAAAACTATTGCTCTGCCAAGGTACTGTTACCGAAGACACACCTCCAAACTAAAAGTAGGCCTAAATTTTCTATTGTCATGTATAAATAACAGGATGGTCCCATACTTTCAATGGGAGTAAAATTAAAGTAGTTTAGTATACTGTACGTATGCTGCACTTTGCCCTATAATAAAGGCTATGGTGAAAACTGCCGGAATAGCAAGCGGCAGCTTTGCGTTAGCCTAAGAAGTAAGTTGCAGGTCTGGCGTTCAGACATGGGACGTTTCTGCGAAGAGGGTTTGTGCTGCTACCTACAGACATATCTAACAAGGAATGTTACTCCATGCCAGCTAGACCCCGCAGGTATCTTTCCCTCCAAGCGCCTTCATTGAGCTGTAAAAACTTTACCCTGCGTACACTCTATCTTATCCTAGTCGGCGCGCCCCGTCCCTCTCCCACTTCCAAGTCGACTCTTAGGGGTCCCCTGGATCGTTCCCCGAGGCATCGTAGTGCACGAGTCAAGTTGCCGTTCACCCTCTTCTAGGGGGTTTAAGTGTCGCCATTGTGGCCCCCAGAAGGGGGTCACTTCTGCGTGCACGAACAGCGCTGGGTAGTCAGGCCAGGCGGTCGAGGCAGACGCTGCTGGCGAGCAGTTATTTGGTGAACTGTTCAGCAGTCGCCAGCGCAACTACGACGACGACCTTCTGTCAAACATTCACTCGTACCTTATTGCCACGCGCTTCACCACAGCCCTTGGACCAATTTAACACCTGTTCCCTCTAACACTACCTCGTCGCCGGACTTCGCATAGGCACAGCAATGCGGGCTTTGCGAGCAGCGTTTTGCACGGCCGCAATTAGAGAATGGATTTTTGCAAAGTGGGGGCTACGTTGCGTTTTATAAGTAAAGCTATAAACTCAAGGCGATCTTTATCCAAATACCAGAAACGATCGATCTTAGTTGGTTTATTTAAAGGTTTGTGCCATCGTGCGCGCCTTGAATAGTTGCATTTTTGCGTACATAGAATAACTCGGCTCTCGCGAAAGAATTGTTGAGGCGCGTTGTCCTTAGTCTCGTTTCTACCGCAATTTTGTCCAGAGCTACATCCACGAAATAAAACTAAGTGTCTCGAACTGCCGGGATAATTTCGACCCACCTGAGTATTTATTAATATAAAACCTATATTGTTCTTCATTTTTACACATGTTTGGCGAATGTCAAACCAGCTGTCTGTTTTTTTCATCGCTAATTGTGTTACCGCGATGATGACGATACCTGAACCACTTACGCACAGATGCGTGCATGTAAGTGTAGTGGGTAACGTATGAGAAACTATGTGACTTACTAATTCTGTCAAAATAGACATCTACTAACACAACTAGATAGTGAAAGAGAATCTCGATTTTAATTTATATTTTATCTAAATTAAATCGATACCAGCTACATTAAGTCCTTAATTTATTAGCTTCTCGTCGCCCAGGCATTACCCTTTTTTTTAGGCCTATAGCCCACAAAAAGGAATCGAATACAATGTCTGCTCCCTGGACACAATTTGTCGGTCGAAAATTTATATCCTATATATATATATAATTTATATACCTATATAATATCTGAATTAGCTTAAGGCATAGTGCTATGCATACGAAACTTGATGTATAACTAGATTAGTATTCTGTTCTCAGAAAGTAATATTACAGCTTAACTGCGATAGTCACCTTTGTGGAAATATCAGATGCCTTGCATTCGGTACTAACCTCGCTCGTTATCGAGTTCTTCGAAATGGCCACACCGACTGCTTAGGAGATGCTTTGAGGCGACCGCTATCCATAGACTATCATTGATTATAGCCAGTGCTGATAAAAACCTCTAATAGGAACCGACAAATGTACATATGAACAAATCGTCCCTTCACAATGTAATTTCTAGGCTGTCATTTGCTATCAGTGCATACCTTTAAGAGGGCTGGAATCGCTGCCGTCGTTAGGAAACAGACAAAGATTCATAATCTACATTTCTTATTATTTTTCATACGAATCGTATAGTATCGCTGGCGCAACTCTTTGAAACTATGTTTTTTTTTTTTTTGGGTAGTTTTTGGAGAGAAGCATAACCGCTATAGAGAATTCCGTCAAAGATACGATGCTCTGTACTCATCACAATTTCAAAAACATTTTACGGAAAAAACCTCATCTGCAAATAAAGATGAAAATGGCATCATAGTCACGCTAGCCTTCGTTGATAATTCACGCAAGCTTATATTCGAGGTCCGTTCATTCGAAGTGTTCCAGGATGGTTCGGAATATTTATTTGTATTTTATTTATTATTTATTAATTACTTTGCGTTAATTTGTATTCTGCATATATTTTGTATGCGCTGTTTTAATTGCCGTAATAGCGAAGTCATACTGACACGAAAATAATAAAAATCGTGTACGAAAAGAGAGCTTAGTATATGTTTTGAATGCTTCGTAAATCCCACATGGCTGATCCTCCTCACTCCACGAACTACATCACGATTATGAAAATATATTTAAATTTGGTTGATAAACAAAAAAACATTGGTCATATCTACCAGCCTAAAAATGTTATCACCAAAACATATGCTGATCGCCCCCATAAAGCCGTCCTTTTTGGTATCGTTATCATGTTTCGATTATGTCATACGCACGTAACTATATATAACGAAGTTCCTTTTAAATTACGATTCACGTCGTTGACGAATGTAGTTCAGTCATATCTGTGTGTCAGCCTGCATTGAACATTGTGGATGTCGGTTTATTTAGATGCGTTTACGACGAGGTAGACCCCCGGTGTACCCTGTCGTTAGGCCTAACTAAGCTTTGGGCTTCGGTCTTATTTCGCAGTAGATGCGGCCGATGCTTGCTGATGTACATGTAAGTATTAAGCAGCGTCTCTTCGGAGGAAGGAAAACTGAACCATGCATAGTGTGGGAAGAATGGGACGCTACAGACCTTTGGATGGCAGATATAGGCCAGTAGCAGCAACGGCACAGATATGGAGCAGGCAAGACAAGGTACGTAAGTGACGAAGAAGGGGGAAGGAATGGAGAAGGCGAAATCTGCGGATATGGACAACAGCAGCTTGGGCAGCAGCTGCAAGATATTGCCCCTTTCGAGTGGGTAGCGACGCGTCACTATGCAGCTCTTACGGAAACCGAATCGTGTAGGAGGTGAAAAATCGGGGCTATGTGGGAGTAGCAGAGCAAGCACAAAGCGGAACACAACCCCACTGTTTGAGCCAAGTTTCCTCCATTCTCAGCGCTCCCACTGCCGGCCGCCAGTCTACCCTTCTATCGTCACCACGTCTTTCAGAAAACAACGAACGCTAGGCTTTGCTAGGGTCGCCCTGGCGCGCCTGCTACCCCTATCGCCGCCTCCCGTTGCTACTGTCGGTACTGCGTCTGCTGGGCGTTTATGCTGCTGCTGCAAGTGATTCTGTGAACGGTGCTTCTTTCTGGCCGTTCTTTTCCAACAACCTATAACGAAGTCGACCGACTGTTAGAGCTCGAAGCTGAGGAGCTTACGCAAGCCAGTCCCGCTACACGCGCCCACCTAGCTCGACAGTCCTCGGCTAACTTGATTTGCTGGAAAGTGCGGCAGCAGCAGGAAGAGACAGCGCGGTAGGCGCGAGCTCAATGAAGGGCGTTCGAGTGGTAGGAAAGACGCCGATGACAATAACAACAACAGCATAATACAGCAACAATAACGTCAAAAATCACGACAACAAGGTGCGCGGGTTTGCGTATCTGGGTGTGTGTGTGTGTGTGTGTGTGTGTGTGTGTGTGTGTGTGTGTGTGTGTGTGTGTGTGTGTGTGTGTGTGTGTGTGTGTGTGTGTGTGTGTGTGTGTGTGTG